>NC_083599.1:28693357-28995135 GCF_020882245.1 Rhopalosiphum padi | reverse complement strand
TTGAATTACTAATTTATCATAGCAAAGTGTTTATAAAATAATGAATAAGTATGTGATATCGAAAACTATTGGTCTATGACCCACGACAATGGTGTAGCTAAATAGCCTATCTATATCGCCGTGTTATAATCTATAAAAGAAAAATATGTATTACTTATTAGAAAAACAAATTATTAACGTGTACCTACTTACTACTTTTGTTTTAATGAATATTAATTACATGGCAGTGGAATACCTAGGTTATCTTTTTCCAATGCATTTATATTGTATATTTGTATAATAAATTTAAATATTATATCCAAGCACAAATAATTAATAATAATTTTGTCAATTTACTTTGTACATTAAAATACCTAAACGGATTGATATTTTATAAAATATTTCATATTATCTTATTAAATATCATATTAAACTTATTAACAATTATTGGGAACAAATTTATTTTAATTGATTTAACTTAGTAGTAACAGCTAATTTTACAATTTAAAATATAAGCATATTAATTTTTAATTATATTTAACATTTTTCGATTATTTTTTTTTTTTCAAATTCTAATATGTAATATTTTAATACATTTTATAATAGTATCTTAATTGCGGAAAATTGTATAGAATAAAATAGAAAATAGAATAATTTTACTAGAATCAAATAATAAATTATAAAATTCAACACGAGCTAACTATACAATATACAAAAACTATATACTAATATTCTAAATTAAAAATACAGGGTTATTTAAAACGATTCATCTGATTTCAAACGCTTATATCTTTTTAGTTTTAGATTTAGAGTAACACATTATGATACATTAAATAAAAGAATAATATTTTAAATTTTTGTAATACGATACCAAAAAATGGTCCACATTGGCCCCCTTTGGTCACATGGATAACATCTAATAGAAACTCTAATTTATTCCATACATGTCCGTTAATCCGTTCTAACTGACTGCGCTAATTTTTAGGTTAATAATAGTGGTAAATGTACAGTATTTTAAGTACTATACTTTTGACATATCACCAAAATATCTAGTCATATGACTTAAGATCAAGTTACCCAGGAAGCTAGGTGCTAACCATCAGATCATACATTTTTAATTACCCGGTGTAATCTGAAAAAATCTCCAATCAAACTAATCCCACAATATGCCCAAATAATTTAAAACACTTAAAATTAGCTGTAGTCATTATTAATTGTGTTTTTTTTTTAGATATAATGTTCAAATCAACTTTGATGGTTGTAATTTTTTAATTTCCAAAAACATACCTATTGAATATTAAAAACTATTACAAAACAATAATTCTCACGTTTCAATTCTATTTCGAATTTTATTCCTACGGTTTGGTCTTACAAACATATTTATTTGTACTTAAATTCAATATATATCACTCAATAACTTCAACAAAGAAAAAAGTGGGTAAGTAAATAACTGCTCTGCTATAAAGTAGGAATTGGATATGTCCCGTAACTAAATAGGTCACTGTAATGGATGTGTTAAATTTGAATTCAGTGATTCAATAATCAATACATACGAAAAAGAATATTTGAATGGACTTTGCCTATCAGTATATATCACTAAGTAGTATATTAATTTATGTTATGTTTTTTATATTGCTATTAAAGTAATTACTGTAACTAAATTAGTATTACGGTTGGTTGAATTCATTTTTACCAAAATATTGTATTTAAAAATTACATTACGTATAATAAATATAACAATATTATTATATTAATAATACACATACAAATTAAAAGTTCCCTGAAATATTTTTAAATTAAACCAAAATAACTAAAACTGTTATTTTTCGTAAAATTAATATCTACTTTAGTCACATTTAACATCAAATATGTATTTATCAAAAAAAAAATATGCTATTATCTACTTACGATTTTTGACTTTCAATAACTACTGTTTATACCAGCGGTTCCCAATTAGTGTGAAGCCACGGACCCCTAGCTATAACTTAAATTGATCCACGGACCCCTTTTTTGTAAATACTTACTTTTCAATTTTATTTTATTATGAAAATGAGAAATAAATATATATACGATATATTTTCAATATGATTTAATTTTTAATTTTATAAACATTTTATAAAAATAAAAAAAAATAAATTTTGAAATATATTTTATTGGTTAATGGAAAGAAAATAATCAGTATGGTTTCACGTTCTGAATTATAGTAATAATAGTGTAATAGTGAAGATAATAATGATATTTATTTCTATGAAATTGCTTATCTATTTTTTTCGCGATAATCGAGTTTCAATAGTCCATAAATACTCGGAATTTCATATTACTACAAAGTTAATAATTTCACTAAAATAAAATAAAAATATTACTACAAAACAACATAACCGCGGACCCCTGGGGGTCCGCAGACCACCAATTGGGAACCGCTGGTTTATACAACCAATTGTTAAGTAATTAAGTCTAACATACAAAAATTGAATATTTTATACTTGTAAATGTTAACTAAAAAAAACGTTCTAAACAAATTTTGTAAAATTTAAACTTAAACGTTTAAACTGTGTCTTTATATTTTTAATTTTTCTAAGCTTAAAAAATAATTTTAATCGGTATATAAATAGGTAAAAAAAAAATTTTATTTAATAAAGTTTTTAAATATCTACAGCTATTCATTTTTGTTTGTTTTTTTTTTTTAATGACTTACTATAAAATCAATTTTTTTTCAAACATAATTTTGCAGAAGAATTCCGGTTTTCTCCAAGTTATGTAATTTAAACTTATACTTTCTAAAATAGATGATTTGATTAATTTAAATTTTTCTGGAATACTTTACTTTTGCAATACTGATTTGAAGTTTGTTTGTTATCTGTAATAGCGTCTAGTGGTTGTACAAATTATCCAGTGCTGTCTTTGTTCTTTGTGATGATTTCATGCTACTTTGCAGATTTGCGAAATTCAATTTTCACTAGGTTGATTTCCATGAAACAATAAATAGGGTATAAAACAGTATCACTTTAAAAACTACGAACGTTAAACCATTCAATTAATGATTATATTATTAAAATATTGCTATACAACGAGAACATAATTTATTGTTGTAATATATTGTATCACCTACATCCTATTACACAATATGATCGATGAGCTAATACGTTTTATGTAGTAAACTAATGAAAAACAACTGTCAGACTATAATCGTTATATTTTCTTTGAGCCGTTCAACGGTTTATTAGTATTTCGACCATTGTTGTTCCATTATGTCTATTATTGAGTCAAATTCGCACTATTTTCCCAGTAACATATTTTATCATTTTCCATCATCACGGTCTCGACGCATAAGATAAATTGCCATGTAAAATATGGTATAGGCTTTATATATAACATATAATATTATACTCACAAAGGCTTGCGTAATCGTTTGTTCCCGTTCGACATGCGAACATAACAACCACAGGATATATGACATTGATATTATTATCGTGAAATATGCAAGAGTGGCGGCGTTTGATATATATTCTCGCACAATAATAGAGAATCGTTAATTGAATGCTGACAACGACAACGAAATTATCCTGTGTAGGCAGGATGCCACAGGTTGTCGCATCAGTTCTAAACCAGTGACAATATTTTTAAAATATTAAAATGTTGTAACCATAATATTAGCATTCACAACCAAATATTTTCATAAAAATTTAAGTTTTAATATTTGGCTGAGATCAACTTATCTCCCCGCTATAACATAGTTGTCATAACGGCTCTAAACTGATGCCAATGTTTTGTTACCTAATATATTGAATACAATTGACTGAAAAGTTTTCCACCAATCTATTGAAACTTATTATAATACATTTTTTCATACATTATTGTTTATGTTCTTTTTAATTACTTTTATATACATTATATTTTTTAGGGGTTATTATTCGCAAGGTTACTAAAAAATTATATTGAAAAAAAGTTTAGAATTTTAAATAAATTATTTTTTCTGTAGATAGATTATCCTGTTTATAATTAAATTAACTACTTTAGATGGGTATAGTATATTTTTAAATTTATTTAAATTTTGTGATCCGTGCATGTACCAAAACTTAACTCAGTGAAACAGTTTTGTTTTAAAACTATAAAATAATATGCATTATTTACTAATACAATTAAATTCAGCATTTCTTATTTAAAAATAATCCACTATTCACTGTATTTTGAGAAAAATAATATTTTAGTCAATTGTATAATTAATTGATTTATTAATTATTATTATTATTAAGCAGTTTTTTGATGTGCAGTGTACTATGTATTATAATTTTACTGAAATCGACGACGTATACCTACGCTACGCGTACGTATATAAATAATGGCAATATAGCATCCAAAAGGAAAATGTTCATCATATTATAAAAGGTTACTAAAGAAACGATAAATGCACAATTTCAATACTAAAATTATATTTAAAATAAATGTATCATAATATAATAATATTAGGTTACTAAAAATAATTTATATATTATATATTTTATCAAATAAATATATATATTATATAATTACTAATATTCTGATAAAATAATTATAATAAATATTAAAATTAAACATTATGGAATTATGATATAAAAAAATGCATTTTGTTTTTATACCAAAAACACTAAATGCTCTGTACAGAGCTTAAAAACTAGTAGGTCTATTAGTACAACCCCTATATAAAGAGCACAACATAATATTTTCTGACGGAAATATTTTTACACGACTTGATATTAAATTTTAATTCACTCGTCCTAACCACGCAGAAAAAAATAATATTTTTTTTTGCCGTGGAAAATGATTTTGGAAATAAATTATAATAAAATTAATACCTTCCCGGGCACTGATAATCGTTTTCACGTTCTAGTCGCTCGCATCAATTAGTTGCTCGTTAGATAGAGGTTGTCCTAACACATCGTGTCTACGCACGTGCAAACACTGAATAATATATATATATATATATAACTATAATCTAAAATACAAATCTAACTTACTTAAGAAGATGTTTCTAATACAATAATATTATATGAATATTTACAAGCGACAAGTGAAATGAAAAATTCTTGTTCTTTTTCAAGCAGTTATTCATCAGTTATTATGAAACGATTGATACTAATAATGCAATGACGACGTAATGGATTATTAATAATTATAATAGTTTCAAAGTATTATCGTAGAACGTCACCTAATAAGATACGATTTTAGGTACTATGTATAATTATTATATATAATGTTTAACTAGGTACTATTAAGACGATTTCATTTCGTCTATGAAACTGAAATGAATCGACAATGACATACCTACGTGAGAGAATATGGAGCGAGCGTTGACGAGAGGTAGACACGGTAGGTGAGCGAAACAATGATTTGTCTGGTATGTAGATCAAGAGGGAGCTCTGTCGTGGCGATAATATTATTATAATTTAGCGACATTTGGGGCGAATCTGTCAGTGGTTCGGCGACCCAAACAATTTCTACCGATTCTACTGCATAATATGTTATAATAAATTGTTCCGTGTCGAAATATTGATGTACCAAGACGAATTTCTCGAAAATAATCTATACTCGCTGTATTGAAAATCACGACGAAACGTGTGTGCCGTATGTAAAAATTTGCATTTCGGATGTCTTCGCGTATTCAAGTATAATGCACAGGAGATCACGAAGTCATAAGATCATAAACAGGTGGTCGCTGACCATAGCCATTCGTCACAAAAACTGAATAACAGCTGATAATATTATCATGAATGGCTTTCGAGTGCGGAAAAGATATACGTATAAATATGTATACTATTCAAAACTGTGAACATAGAGAAGCCACCTAATTGTGTTTACGAGAAAAAGTAGTATGAACGCATATGTTGTACGCTTAATACAGCATCAGCAAATAGCAACTACTATAATATTATAGTATACGAATTAATTGATACAATATTTTTACTTTTTTTTTTTACTTAGTATGGCCCATTTTTTGTATTCTCTTCTTCTTCTTAATAATAATAATAATTGAAAAAGATTAAAAAATTACATAAAGATGTCGTTCATTTTGTATAAATAGTGCATTAAACCTGACTTAAATTATTAAAATATTATCTGTCTTGTGAGACATGTTTGAAAGGACAGTAATTATTATTATTATTAATATTATTATCACGTGTTTCAGACGAACGTTCGCACACAGACAAGTCGAGGGATAATCAGTTAAACAACAGCAGACGAATATTACAGATCGACGCTTGATGGTGAGTATTATATTGGTATTATTTAGATATTATCACAGAGCTAACAACCAAAAACTACGAAGCACATCTATAACGTATACAGTGTCCGCAGGCGTGTCGGGGAGAACGAATTATCGACTCGGGAAAAACAAAATCCGATCGTTAAGTGTGCATAGCATATTATATAATATAATGATATTCTTATAAAACGAATACGAAAATCGTCCTGTCTGTACGCGATCTAGTCACGGGTAATCCTCCGGCCCCTTCCGAATGTCTGCACTGCAATACCATTTAACAACAATAACAATAATAATAATACTAATAATTACAATTAAAAAAAAAAAAACATATATATATAGAAAATATAATATTACTATGTTCGATGCGAGTGATGAGAGGAGTGTTGATTGTATACACACGGTATGATATGATAATGTTAAGTGTTTTGTACCTGACGATATTTTGTAAAAAAAAAAAAAAACAGGTTGCGATTCCCGTACCCCCCTGCCCAGCGGTTAAGTCGACTTACGCCAACCCCCGTCAGTTTATTCTGCCCTTGTGCGTGAGGAAACATCTCGCCGGTGCGGCAGCGATCACGTGATGAGCCGCATCGTCGGCGCAACCCTTGACCAGTCGCTTGGACCGGTAACACATGACGGTCAGCGCCAAACTCAGGAAACACAGCACGGTGGAGGCGAGCGCTAGCAGACCGGCCAGCAAGCCGGATCTCACACACACTGAATTCTGGCTGTTGTCCGTGTAGTATCCCGTGGTCCCTGAAAATCGTACAGTTATGTTGTTTATTAAATTGTATTTCGTAATGGGCGTAGGGAAGTGGCACGAAATCGGCTAGGTTTGCATAACGCACTATGTAAGACGTCGTGTCACTGCAATCTATAAAGTTGTGGCGAGGTGGCCCCGTAATTTTTTTTCTTAAACTTAAATAATATTTTTAACATTTATAAATTTGAATGATTAATAAGATATATAAAAAGTATAAATCCTATACTAATAATCACTTGATATTAGAGAATTTATATTTAATGATAGTTTATGTAATTATTTTATGAGTATAATATTAGAAATAAGTTGGGGAGGTAATGTCAATGAGTATATAATATGAGTTGTAATAATATAATTTGTATACTCACTGTTGCTAAGAGCACTTGCGTCTTCGCCGTTTTCGCCTTCTTGGAGCACTCTCAAAGACTGGAATAAGTTGATGTTCTGTGAAAGGGCTGCTGGGGTCGTTGCCACCTCCACATCAGTGGACCGTTTCGCCACGCTCTTGGCATTCCTCCAGTGACACGGTTGACTCTACACATAGAAATAAAACAAATGAAACGAGACGGTCAGCTATTGTTGTATAAAAGAGTAAATTAGGTAAGTGGTAAGTGAAATTTGCTAAATACAATATAATATTATGGTCAAATATCTGTCTAAAGTGATCTAATCGAAAGTAATTTTTCTTTTTGAGTAAAAAATCATAATATAGTAAAATCCGGCTTCGATGTGCTACACAGTTATTCACTATATTGTTATAGTAACAAATTTACCAATAATAAAATTAATTAATGGTATTGATATTGCTCTTTGTCTTATGAATTTATTGTTAAAATGTTCTTGACTGAGTTATCCCTCAAAACTTAGTATTATAATATATTTTTTTTAATTGTTATGGCATACGTGTAATTAATTTAAATTTGATTAGTTTTAGTTTCAAAAAAAGACGTGAAAATTAATAAATATTAATTATTTTATGTTAAGTGAATAAATTATGTGAATTTAGAAGTTAATTGTTTACAAATAATAAATCAAACTCACTAAAGTTAATATTATGTAAACAAATATAAACTAAACTTGGTTTTAAAAAAGTTAATCTAATTTTTATTAAGCACCTAGATACATCGCATAAGTGCCTTTTTATAAAATGCAATTTTATTTTATCAGGAAAAATAATATTGTAACATTTTCATATGTATTATTTTCATTTCCATTTAAAACCGCGTGTACAATAGTAGATATAAAACCATTAAAACTAACAATTTAAAAAATATTTTTAATATTAACTTAATGGATTATTTTTAAATCAACTGAAAAAAACCAAATTATTTCTTAAGTAAATTAAACTAGATAAGTTATTATTCGAAAATTAACAACGAACCAGTTAAGTTGAAAATAAATTTAAAATATTTTTATATTAACTCAAATGTTTTAACTAGTTAAAGCCCACCTTTGAATCAAACTATTAAAGCGAAACAGTCTTTCTTTACTAAATTGATTAAAATAAATGTTGCTGCATAATGTATACTGATGAAGCATTTCCGGTCACATTTGTTACTGTTCGATCAAACGACCAGCTTAATGTCTGAATTCGATTTGGTGACTTACCGGACATCTGCCATGACACATCCGGACGTCGCATTCAATGTAAAGAGCCGGCGATCCAGTGAACCTGAACGTTTTCATGTAAGCGAATACTTGGGTCTCGAACACTTGGCTTTCGCTCCACGATCCTCTGAATCGGCTGATCAACTTGTCGTCGACGGGGCACCTGTAAACAAAAGACAAAGTGATCGTCAAGTCAAAGGTCAAAAACGTATTGTTTGTCACTTTTCCGAAACCATCGCGAGGCTACAACCCTCTTAGACAAAACCGTCGTTTACGAGGGATTAAATAAGTGACTTTTTAATGATATTTCAAAAAAATAAAAATTCAAACATATTTTTTAAACGAAGTATTTCACTTATAGTCGTATGCCATCGATGTTTTTAGCATAACGTTATGAAAACATAATATAGGAAATTAAATTACACCATAATGGAACTAATCGGTTATTTTACTATAGTTTTAAACTTGTAGAGTTATAACTACAATATTATTATTCTTATAATATAATATCAATAGAAAAAATAGAAAACATGACATGATATATGGTTTTTAATATATATTTGGTATTTACTTTGCATATTATTTTCAAAACAACTACATAACTGTTATCGTGCACTTTTTTTAAAAACAAATATTTCATTGTTTTTGGTACCTTCGTGTGTCTATACAGTATACACACAAAAACAACTCGGAGGTATAACTTCCTCTTAAGTGTATCATTTATTCATTGTTGACTATTATGACGATATCATTCATAATATTTTATTGTGCACGAACGGATAGATCAAATACCCGGCGGTGAGATCCGACCGGATACTACGACAACAGCCGGACCCGTCGTGAACAGTACTGTATATTCGTGGTTTATAATACGACTAACATATTATTGTTATTGCATGCCGATTATAATGATATGATGTCAAGAGTTATATAATATAATGTTACTCGCTCACCCGTATTGATCGATGAGTTGAATCTTCTTCTGCGCTCCGTTGTGCGCGTAACAATCGTTCACCACAATATCGAAACCATCTGCAATCACAACCGAGAAAACAGTTAACAAAAATAATACATTAATTTGTTCAATAATAATAACAATACAATTTAATGACACGATATTAAAATGCGGCGTTCGAGTGCCGAGTTAACAGGGGAAAACATCAATGAACACAATTTACATCCCTCTGAGGCGAAGATTGTGCAAATGTATTTGCGATTTTTTTTTGTTTTTAAGCAATTTATTGGAACTGTGCGCGCCGACATTAGGGTCGAAAAAATATTGATACGATAGCTCGTCGAAGGACGTACAGGTGTATGCAATTCTAGAACGTGCGATATAAAACGATTTGGGCACACAAAACTCCTGGTAACGACAACGATAACGATATGAAAAGAAAATTAGCATATATTTTATTATTATTGGCACGAACAGACATTGTACAGTTTAGCTGTGTATGATGATTATTAATTTACCGTCGGAGTGTAAGTTATGTTTTCTATAATTTTTTACACTAACTGTAGTAGCAGATTATTCTTATACATTAATTTGGGACAAGTGCAGTAAAATTGTTGATTATTACGATAATGACATTCATAATATAATATAATCAAATATTAGATTGAGGAAATACAATTTTTTTTTTCAACTGTAGTGGTCAATATATTATAAACCTATTTAAAAGCCTTCAAACACAACACCCAGTTTATATCCATATAGTGGGCGATCAGCGGTGTAAATTATACCGAAAACGTCACTTTGATCAAGAACGCAATCTCCACTGCGGACTCGACCATAATATTATTACGTATTAATATTATTAGTAATATTCAATCATTACCATATTTGCTCCTCATGTAGATGATCAAAGTCAGCGGGTCTCCGACGCGTACAGGTCCTCCCACCCTGTTTCCGGTAGTGCCGTATCCGTACCGTATTTCCATGTAACACTCGGGCGGCGATAGTGTAAAGACTACTGGATTGCCGGTAGCCACTCTGAGAAAACAGAAGACCAAACAACGTTAACATAATTTATAAATGAAGGAAAAATCGTTTAATTATTTTTTTTGTATAATATATACATATATAACTGTAAAATTAGTATTGTTAAACGGATATAGTGAACACGTACTCAACGTCTAAAAACGGAAATGTCACAGTCTTCCAAAAGTCGTAGCCGTACTCGCAAGTCACTTTGAAGTGTTCGTCCCATTCTTCTTCGATCAACGGGTTGTATTGGACGGTTACAGTATTCCACATCAGATTTTTCTGAAAATGAAAACGATGTACGTCAATTAAACATATCGTTATATAGAGATGATATTATTACAATGTTTCAATATTATTAAAAATATCGTGACGTGACATTGATATCTTGTTACTTACGTCGGAATGAGCCGAATGTCTATCAGACAGTAAATAATAATATTATTATTTATTATAACTATGTTTATAATAGTATAATATGCTATAAGTCTTTAAGCCCATCTGATACCAAACAAAATGTTAAAATGGAATTGACAGTTGACTTTACTCAATAATTATTATTTACCATTTATTTATCCATAATATATTTTTTTATATCGATTAATTTAATTTATTATATAATCATATGATTTTATCATAAATAATAATAAATTGAAAATAATTAAAAACTGCAGTCACCAATTGCTATGCAAAAAAATGACCTATTTGTTAAAATTTGTATTTGTATTTTTATTTTTGTATAATATAAAATATTATGTAGGTAACAAAAAAGTTTCATGGATATTAAGCATAGCTTTGATTAAAACATAATAAACTTGTTTGTTAATAAATCAAAATCCGTTTTCAAAATTAAAAAACATATTTAGTATGTCTGTGCGTATGAAAGTGCATTGACCACTGATTAATAATTGATGAGTTCTCCGAAATTTCCAATTTAGACCCACTCACACTAATGTTAAATTTACTTGTCAGTTGTCACACACTGGTAAGTCACTAAAATACTATCATATCAAATTTTCCTATAATATTGTTATCCACAAAGCATATTCAACAATATTCCGCTAAATAGTATATTATTAACATTGATACACAAAGCAATAACCATAACTATAGAATTAACTTTGAATGCATGAATAAATTAAATTATTATGCATGTATGCAATATGGTTATATTATTTATAGTATCGAAAGCTTACCGCTGGGTTCTTCCTGGCGTCCTCTTGTCTGGAGTTCTTTCCCAACGTACCGCAACGGTTCAGCTGTATGTAAAACTCGTAGTAATCCCGACCAGTGCCGTTGATGTAAACGCAGTCTGGGTCATACGAATATCCGGACGAGTACAGCAGACCGCCGAAGGAGCCGTTGAAACCGATGCGAATTTTCATATAATCGTCTTGGCACTCAGCTTCGATGTCTGCGAAGAAGATTGAAAAAAAAAAACACGTAAATAATAATAAAAATATTGTTCGCTTAATAATATATTCCTTTTATTAAAATTGCTGATAATATGATTAGCTGCACGTAAGTAGAGATCAAATAGTGATTCTATTAACATTAACTCAGAATACTATTAACGACATATTCAATGGATTACCAAAACCTTTTACTATGATTTGTGTGTGATAATATCCAAAAATGAGATAATTTAGTTAATGAAAAAAATTAACTTGAGTTAACAGAACGTCGAGTCACAGTTATTATTATTTATCGGCTATTAAGATTATAATAAAAATTATCTTCAACTCTTTAGGTTTAAAATTAATATAAGTGTAAAAACTATTTCCTTTACTTGGTTAAAAAACAATTAAATAATCACTATCTAAATTACACACAGTTTAGTGAATAATAAATACGACTTTCAATTTAATAATAATAAATAATAATAATTAACCATTTTGTTAAACATTCATCCTACATATTGCTCAGTGCCCACTTTAGTGGTTATAAGCAATTGTACATATTTATGTACAACATTATCATGATGCCAACTGAACATACTATTTGTTTATAGCTAGGTTATTATTATACAACGAACAATTTAAAAATTGTAATTTAAAGTCGAGTTAAAACAAAAAAAAAAAGCTATATAGATGTAGTGATACTCGCCTTCAGCAATGTATCTATATCTGTAATGTTCACAACCTATATACTCAATACGGCATTCCAAAAAGCGTTTTGATTTTCTAGTTGGCCCCGACGATATAATAAACGTTAAAATGTACTTTCTCATATGAAATAGTTTCAATGGACAGTGACAAATGTGCAGTGTTATTTTTAATACAGCAGATTTCAGTGAAGTGATGCGCTCTTCCGGAAATATTTTTTCCTGCCGACGGGATTAAAAAAAAAAGTATGTCCATTGCAGAGGGGTTTCGACATGACAACCAATAGTGTATTATTGTATACTTAGGATATCAGTTTCGCTATCGTGTATGTATAATGTTAATATATCACCGCTTTAAACGGTCGTCCGAACAAGGGGTGACGACTACGTATTAATTGACAATTTATTTTGTCATTATTAATATTTTATAGTCTAACGTCAATGAAAAACACCAACATTTTAATTTTTCCCACATAGAAAATACTGACCGTTAGCGTACAAAATACAAATTATAATATTATAAAAATATTATATATATTCCATGTATAATATCATAACCGACAAGACTATTGGATTATGATTTACGTCGTTATTATCGCAAAATGCGTTTTAAGTGATTTGGATTTTTTTTATAGTTGTCTTTTATTGTCAGTTTTTAAATTTTTTTTTTGTTTTTCGCGAATTCATAACAATTTCATGATTTATACTGTTATAATATTTTCAATTGAACTGAACGCTTAAAACACCGAATTAGAAGAATTTGTTCTCCGCCGATGTGTCATAATTACTTTTACCGTTCAAAACACTCATCTAATAAGTCCATTTTGTGCTCTAGCCCCTCATCATTGTAATACTATAATATATTATTATTATTATTATTATTCCATCATCCACCGTGTAATAGGAAGAAAAGTCAATCTAACCAAATGTTATTATTCTTAAATACTCACAGTAATTATTGTTATTACTTTAAACATTACCATTGTTAAAGAATTATAACTATTTTGTTTTCAGTTGTTCAAAATCGATTATCATAAATTTAAGTTAAAATGTAGGTACTTGTAGTGCTAATAATAAAAATATTTATAAAATAAATTATACTAATAGAATAATTAAATATTTAGAAAACTATACTAACATTATGAATATTGACGAAGCATTATTATCAATAATAGAAGATCTTAATTCTTAGGTATTGTAATAATATTATAAAAAAACACATTTTTAAATACAAACAAATTTATTTGCACATGATGGCAAACTACCATGATGTTTTGAGTTACTTGTTTTATTAGTAGCGCAACTGGAACAGTCTAACATTTAATTTTGTAATTATATTTTTAAATTCCAGTTTTTCAGTGATAGGTAAAATTTAAGCCCAACGCTTTCCAAAAATGGATCGGACAAATTTTATTGGACCTATATTAAAATATTTTTAAGTTTCAAATTAATGAATGGTACGCGAGAATCCTTATCCTAATCTTAATTAACTATAATAGTAGATAATGTTTTAATGAACATTATATTATATTCATATTCATATCATTGGCTAAAACTCGAGACATTTTAGAAATTTTCTTGGAAATGTAAATATTTCTTGAATTTATTATAACTTTGATGATAACATACACAACACAATACCAACAAACCCGGCCAGGTCGTAGAGTTTTGTTTTCGCGTAAATCCTGCTCACTGAGGTGTAATTGGCTGGAGTCATCCGGAATAGATGATGGATATGGATTGCGTGAGAGGAAATGTAGTGAAATGATCTGTAGACTAGCGCGAACAGGTGATATAAACTATAAATTATCGTTTTATATATAAATATAAATTCGCATGTTTTCAAAAATACTGCTATAACCACCTCTAAGTTGCTTTAAATTTGTTATATAAACATATTATTAGAAATTTAAAATTTTATGTTTTCTACAAATTACATTAAATTTGTTTACATTAGACTTTCCTCTTAACAAAAAGTAATGTTTTTTTTGTATAATGAAGAAGCAATAATATTATAATATAACTCATACAACTTTGATCGAAATGTATTACCTACTATACTTTGTTGTATATTATATGACGCATTCTATTTTACATATTTTAATAGCTTATACACGATTGAAAAAAATCTAATATATAATTTATTCTTGTAAAAATTGAATTTATATTATTTATATATTTAATTAAATGCTAAAAAGATTTATTTTAAAAATATAAAGTAATATTTAAAAATAAATTCATTTTGCCTTTTTTTATATTAAATTGCATTACGTATTTCCATATTTTTGAAATTTTTACCGATGTCTTGTGTATATCGATTTAGCAATCTTTATTACATTAAATATATACAGCCCTAAAGTGATCAACTAAAATTGATGTAATACTATTAATAAACAGTGTGTGTATAAATAGAATATAACAAAACATAATTTTAAAAACCACGATTTATTCAAGTTACAGTGAACAAAATATATATATTCCTACCTAATAAACTTTTTTTAAGACAAAGCTGGGACATTGTGAAGTGACCAGCATGCAAAATTGTAATAACCTGACTAGCCACTTCGATAACTGCGCCTACTGCACTTTTTATATACATCTGCAGACTGCAGCTGGTATGAATGAAAAATACAAACACGCAATAAAATCGCATTTATTTTTATTTTTGCTTTTTTTCTTACACAACGTTAAACATAAAGCGGCTGTAACGTATTGACTCTTGTTGCATTTATGTTTAATAACGTCAATGACTATTAATTTCTTTCGTCGGTCTGGCGTGTGTAACCCACCGGTTTGCATGGTTTACAAAACTACCGGTGTACCTATCTATTTTTTATTAAATTTTTTCCAAGAATACCTATAGTGTACAGTATACCACTAGAAATAATAATATACCATAACGGTAACGCAGGTCGCTCGTGTAAGAGGATATATGTAATTTCAATATTCCAGCTAACACTATTATAATAATATTATATTGTATTATATTGTAATAATTTCGGTGTCGCCGGTTTATAGAGCTGTTATTAGGTGCTAGGTGTTTTTTTTTTTTTTAACTCGATCCGTAATCTACACCCACCGGGACATACTCCTGCACGCACATATACCCGGTACCGGGTACACTTATTAACAGTGGGCTTTTGGCCGAAACAAAACGATGACGAAAAAATAAAACACCAAACCATAAATATTCTATTCTATAGTGTATCATTACGATATAGTTCCGCGGTAGCGTTCTTCGAAGCACAATTATTACGAGTATATATTAAATTGATGGAAAATTATCAGTTATCACTGCTATCATCACTCTAGTTATACTTGCCATCAATATATTATATATTTACTTTTTCGCCACTTAAAATGTCAATTCCTAACGGATCTCCAGCTGTTTGCTATATAATAATATAGCTGTAACAGCATCGTTTCATAACATTTTCCGTTACAGTTAAATAGTAATTGAGAATCCCGGGTAACAATCAAATCAATCACTCGTCTGTCTGAGAGTTTTTTAAAAATCGAATTGGTAAAGTATAGTTAAGCTAAACTACTATACCTTGTAAATGGTGTAAACGATCAGCTGCTTTTAAAATTTAACAGAATGTTGTAAGTTTGTAATCCTGCATTTTTAGTGACAATCCCACCAATAAAGAACAACGACATATAATAGAATATTACTGCGATTATAGACTCTAGCTGTTCGTTTTTATTTCACGCCACCCATTGTAAATTTTAAAAATCACTTAATTTTGATATTTATAAACTAAATTCGATTATTGTTTGAGGTAATGATATATTCCGTTTTTTTTTTTTTTTGTCAAGTGCATAGCAAGATATATAAAATGTATATTTATGTAAAACAATTAATTTTAAAGTAAATAATAAATATTTTTATTCATAAACGGATATTATAATGTAAGTTTCTCCAAAATATTATCTTTTTTTTTCGATTATATTATATAAGAAGAGGTTTATTGGTTCTAAATTGCGACAGAAGTAGTAGCTAAGTAGTTAAAATAGGCAATTTACGCGTTAAGAGCACGTTTACACGACCACTTTTTTACATAACCGTCCGGTGTTCTTATTTGTGATCAAATTCAGGACGAACTCGTTAGGTCCTTATCGCCACGTCATATCAATATAATTTTACTGTCGTGCGAATATTTATGCAAATTCCCCGCTGCCGTTTTAGACATCATCGGATCGTCATATCGATTCGGATACACATGTCCGTACGTCTATATAATAGTATATTATCATAATAGTCTTATATAGGTATATATACGAGTACATTTGTACAGTACCTCTGCCTATTATTACGCGTATACAGGACAACGGCGACGACGAATAATTTGCGGTTGTGGACCCCGTGGGAGACTTAAAAATAATACTTTATGGTCCATTAATTTCTTTCAATAGGGCTATTTAATAACGAGTACGAATTTCACGGTTTGCCTGCCGCATCCCCCCACCAACTCCGGAGGTGTATATATTTGTTATTTCTATACATAGCTATATATGTATAGGTATATAATACAACTTATACCGTCGCCGCCAACGCCGCGAACGATTTTTAAATCAGTTTACAAATATTTAAACACGGACCCGTGAAAATTTTACACGAAAATTAAATATATTCATCTCGGCCATATAATATTATATTATAATATCGTCATCGTCGTTTTCGATGACGATGCGTCGTTGTATTATATTAATACAATACTGCAATAATATAACATAATATGCATTATAATAATAATAATAATAATAATAATAATACACTGGTGCAGTCACCATCGTCGTTATTAATTTCACATCCTCTGCACGTTTACCGTACATGTAAATTATAATATATATATATATATATTATTGCAGTATTTACGCGTGTATTGTCATATTGCGTCGCGTGTGCACAGAATAATATGTGCAGCTGAAGGGTCGCTGGACTCTTCATTCCTTCCCCCACAGATTACTCAGATGAATGTTAATATTGTCAATTTAAAAATTGTTTCCATCGATTATAGTTGATGCATGTGGCTTACGGCCGTTGCAGGTTTGTAAATGATGATGTAGTTAACGAACCAAACTTTGTGTGGCGCAAAGTCTACGTATTATAGCTCATAGCATCAAAATGGTCAAGTGCACATTTAGTATATTATATTTTTTGGACTAAGGACTTGAATGCACTAAAAATAATCAAATACGATAAAATCAACCAAAAAAATATGACGGAAATGCTCGAAAATCCTTGCTTTAATTATTATAGGTGTGTGTATATATAATAATATGTGATACAATGTATATATGAAGTAATTATATTATCATACCTAAACTATGAAAGTAGGCAATATCTTAGCAGAAATATAATTATAAGGAAAATCGACATTTTTTTTTTACAAACTATTAAGGACTGTTGTCAAAAAAACTAAAAAGCAATAAATTGAAAATTCTTGATGTTTAACTGAAATATAGTATTATTACCAGCTGGTTTATGATAAAACGAGAAAAATCACCTTGTATAAACGAATTCATAAAAAAAAAAAATCCCGGAGATGGCTAATGACTTTTATGAGAATGTTTTTTTTTCATCTGCACATAATATAATATAAACACGAATCGTCTATTCTTTTTAAAATTTCGTTCATTCCTCCGCGGAATTGCATCTCGTACGACCTCACAGTTAAACGCGCGTGCTTACAATAAGCCTATTATCATCCACCGCGTGTAGTAGTACGATTACGACGGGCAAAAAGTCGTTTTTTTCATATTATTATTGTAGTTGTTGTTATTTACTAATGCACGTGACTCGGGCATTAAGTCGTCAACGTCGTTGTATAATGATTGTCTAATGCAGTAGTCGGCCCGTAGGGGTTCTTTTGTTTCCTTTTGGCCGACAACGGTGAGAGACGCGTGGAGAGGTGTTTGGCGTGGATGACGAAAATATTGAAAACCACCAAAGCGTTTAAGCGTGCCGACACGATGAATTTTACGGTTCGACCTCCTGAGCACAATAAAATAATATATTATTCTGAAAAATTGAATAGCCACATAATTCGTGTACGTACACCATACATAGTTGTTATCACTAATCACTCATAATTTAATAATATTTTAATCACTGTTCACGGAAAAACTACACACGCACCACACGCCACTGGCATTATGACGAGTATATTATTAATAATGTGTTCGAATTTTATAGCAACGAGGCATGCAGGGGATAGAGCTCTTTACTATATTTTTTCTATTTTAAAGCGGGATACCCCATAGTCTATACTGATTATATTTTTGAAACGAGAGAACGTACACGATATGTTTTTTTTTATAAAATATATTTTTAGCATAATTTTTTTTTTATCACGAAAAATTGTATTGAATTATACAAAGTAAAACTGATTAATTATTTTGATAGATTAACTTATTATTACTATTATTATTCTTATACTGCATAACAGCTATTTAATATAACTTAATTGCAATTAAAAAATATATTTATTTTTTATTATTTTTAAAATTAATACTGTGGCCCATATTGAGTCTTTCGTGTGAGGAGAACCCAGAATAATATAAATTAATACATATTATAGGTACATTTAATTAACTAAAATTATTTCTATTTCATGAATAGAGATGAACTGTACTTATAGATAAAAATTTATATTAAGAACATAGATGTTGTTTTTAATCATTTCAATGGACAACACAATAATATAGAAAAGCTCTACTCCGTAAACACACTTTATAAAAAATTGTATCGTCCTAAAATATTTTCCATTCCACTCAACCGATCCTTTTGTATCGTATGTTACAATCGTAAGTGTTTTCTTCGTACAACATTTTTTTTTTTCCTGTAGAACTTATAGAAGTAGACAAATAATATTCGTATTGCATGGCCGTTACTGCGCATAATAATAATAATAATAATAATAATAATAATGAAACGCTCCGTTTTAAAATAAGTGAAAGTTTGCAGTATCGGGATATTGTATTGTATATGATATATTATTATAATATCCTTCTGTTATTGAGATGCGTCGGCAACAGCTACGCTACCGGTGATAATATAATAACTATTAACTATTTATAATATATATATATATATATTATAATTAATAATTATTATTATCTGAGTCGGTTCACTGACCATAAAGTCAAAGAGCGGACGTCAGCTTCAATGTTATGCACGTTTATCGCGATGGCCTCTTCATAATAATATAACAATATAATATTATCATAATAACACGCAAAGCGGGAATAAATAAAATCCGTCCCGAGGTTCGCGTATAAGACGTAATACAATATGATGTACAATTATAATCTAATAACGATAATAATCACAACAGAGCTCAAACGAAAACAGATATTAGTATGATCGTGAAGTGGCATTGGTCAGCATAATATATACTAATTGGGATTAATCCTAATCGCACGCCGTTTACGGGACGTTTCGAGACTGCTGCGGCTGTAACAACTAACAAACTGTTAGTTTCTTCTGAAACTATACAACAACTACTAACGATGTTAGCGTTATTGTATTACTGAAGTTGTCCGTGGAAATACTAGATAACCGATTTCGATAGATTATTGTCACCAACAAAACGGTCGCTATTCGTTATAATAATATAAGAGGTGAATGTTTATGTTATTAATATTGATCAGGACATTTGAAATAGATTAAATATTATTATTATGTTAAGATTGAATGGTATCTTATTACTTATCATATCAGTTTAATTTACACATATTTTGTAAACATATCTTAGTTAAAAAAATAGCAGACATTTTATTAGACATTACATTATTTTGTACGTATATGGGCAATGGCAGTCTGATATCTAGTATTTGTATGTGCCCATGGTAAAAAGGATATTGATAGTTTGTGATTATGAATACCGACCAAAATATTATGATCATATTATTCCCGTCAAAAATATATTCGTACTAATTATAACCGTTCCTGACAAGTATGCAGTATAGAAAGAGAAAATTAACGGGAGCGGTACAATACCTACATATGATTGTATCGCTGGGTTAGTGAACTGCAGGGTAATATGATATATTATTTAAAGTCCAACTGTCGATACCAAAAATGGATCAAACAGGTGAGGACTAACTAAAAAAAACCTATAGTTTTGTTTTTTGAACCAAAATATTGTGTTTAATATTATTAGGCGTATGATTTTCACCACAATAGCTTAAGCATAGGTATAGGTAGTGGAAATTTTGATTTAATCTGTAATTCGCATAACCAAATCACCATTAAAAAAGTTAATATTTGCATTATTATTATTGAATAGGTACTTCGATCTAGTTATTAATATATTAGTAATATTTTTAATTCTTAAATCAAAACTTTCACGAAAACTCGATAGACTCTTATTAATCGCTTTTTAAAATTGTGCACCTACTCTAAGATTTAATTTTTATAGTATATAAAATAACAAAAAAATCAACTTTTATTTAGATAATTTAATAAAAAAAAACGTAAAAATCCTACGGTGGGGTTGTGATGGTAGTTTTGTTTCGCGATTGGACTTAAAACAAAAACCGAGGATTACATTTAAACTGTTTTATAAGTATATATAGACAATTAAATACGTACGTTGCACGCGCGTCTTGTTGTTGCCGTGCCGCCGTCCGTCCCAACTTTCCACGGTTTGCAGTCTCCAGTCAAGCACAGTCGAGTCGGCCGGCGATATGGGTCTGGACCGGAGCTGAGTGGTGACTGGCACGTAACTGTCGCCAACGAACAACACCTGTAAAACAATGAAAAAGTTTTCGATTAATTGAGTTAATAGTTAATAGATACTCTTGTAACTGTTGCGCACACTATACCTAATATTATTTTAATGTACACATTTTTTGAAAATCGAAATTGCTTATATTATAGTAATAACGTAAACTTTGATCGAACTCAATTGCTTTTACACGGTCAGTAGGTAGGTATTACAAACAACAAAATAACCTCACGCAAACCTTTTGATTAATTTACGGTACCAGACTTGTGGTTGTGGTGCAATTATTGCGTATCGCTACAGCCGAGGTGGTGGCCGGCCAAGCACATGTTGCAGATGATGGTCTTAACGACTATAGTAGGTACTATTGTTAATGTTATTGCCACAGATTAAAAATATGTGTATAATATTTTATTAGAAATGTACTCGTCACCGTTATACCGGAAACCTGGTAAGGTAATATACACCGGGATCCGACAGTGGCAGCGTAGGTATAATATTTAATGTATATGTTTATATAATATGTGTGTTTGTGCACGCCCATCGGGATGCGGTTGTGGGAAGATGACCACCACCGCGGAATCCGGACATGTTCCATTAACGTCGTTCGCAATTACCCCTCAGTTTTCTCGGACAGCTCGGATGTCTAAACACCCAAACGATTACCGCAGACACCTTTATAATAATATACTCTCTGTACACGACAATAATCCACTAATGGTATACTTTACCGTCATTAAACAATAATATTATGAGCGCGTCACTCCTTGTAAACTATACTTTAGGTGTTTACCTATATATATATATATGTGTGTGTGTGTGTAGCAAACACGCGTATATTCTTTTGCAACTGTTCATCGTTTGAAAGGTTTCTATTTTCGAACTCTTATGTTAAATTCGTTTATTTTTATAATTTATATTTTATTAGGGCATTGTCTTATGATGACTTATACGATGGGTATGATACTTTGAAAACATCACACGGCGAAAGTTTAGGTAATAATTAATGTATTATCTAAAATACCAAAACACCGAATTTAAGCGACGGGTCTTTCCCACGCAAAACCGTTTTCTACACAATTTATCAATATCAACAATAATGCGAGTATAGTGTATACTAACAATGGTAACAAGTACTGATATAAGACCCAGTTAAATATTATTTTGATTTAAATTATTATAAGATCGAGGGTAGATTGTGGATATCCTTGCCATAATCCTTATTTTATTCAATGCTCTGCAAACGTAAGTATCAGTACGCGACTTTGAATTATTTCAATGTTTTTAAAAATTTCTGTTAGTCTTTTGATACTCATAAACATTATTTATTTTCTTATATATTATATATTATGGTTTGTGGTTTCCAAAAAGCTTAACTACGATTGAGTGTCTTCAATTTTAAATCACTTCGAATCAGTATTTAAATATAATATATTATATTATTTGATTTTTTTTAATTCTCATTTTTCACAATTTTCCATTTAATTGCCTATGTCGAACGCCTTACAAATCTAATGTGGCAAGTCCTCTAAAAACCACGCGTTTGCGGGGGCCTTAGTTTATTGTAATAATGACGGTAATAATAACTACACGATACATCGGGTACGTGATGGCCCGCAACGCGTTATCTAGGTCTCTCGAGAATCGATCGATCAATATAATAAATGTTATAGGTGCGTCAATGCGTCATATAATAAACTTAATATAATAATATTGTGTTCCAATATATTAATAAGTGAAAAAAAAATGATAAACATGTTTCCGACAGATATGACGACGACGACGATGATGATTGAATTATATTTTTATGACGTGCGATTCGCAGTAGAAAAAATAATAACAAACAAGAAACGTTAAAAAAAAATGAAACCGCGCGGCACACGTACTCCCGGGCCGTAAGAAATGCACTTAACACGCGCGGTTAACGAATTAATTTATCAAGGTTAGATCGGTGGCGGCTGCCGACATAACTGTAACGTTTAAGTGTGTCAAAATATGTGATACCCGCTGCGAAAAGGAGAAGAAAAAAAAACGTATACCCGTAATAAAGTGTCCGTTTTTATACCCTGATACCCCATCCTTGTTCACGCGGTAACCGCCGCGACTTATCTCATCCGAACCGTGACAAATTATTTTTTTTTAATACCGCGGCAAAACTAAACGCGCAGGAAAATATATGTATAGATTTTAATTTGTCGCGGGAAAAAATTAAAAACTCGCGATGATGTTTGTATAGTTTTATAATATAAGATTATTAATATTATTACACGCTGCATCATCACCACATTATAATAATACAGTTTACGTCCTACCGTACACGCAGTGGACCAGTGGTCACCTACAACGGTTACTGCCGATTCCGAGAACGACTAACCATAATATTTACTACACATATAATAAATCGTGTTTGTATGCATTTGATCTAAATTTTGAAATATTAAATTAATCTATACATGTTGTGTGTGTCCTCATCAAATTACGTTTTTCCTTCTATTATAGACGGTATTTAAGTCAGAACAGAAATAAGATTACTATATACAAACGACTATTTCCTTTATTTCTAAATTATTTGCCAATGTATCAGGTACATATTAAAACAATATAAATATAAAGTGGAACTTAAACAGAGTTAAAATTTATATTTTAACTACAAGTATACCTACTAATATATTTTATAAAACATTTTTCCAGCGGGAAATCAATAAAATGTAAAAATGTAAAGAATAGTCTCAAAATGCTCAAATGTAGTTATTACTGATTACCAATATTCATTATACATAATTTTATTGTTACAATTCGAGTTATTCGATACATCGTATCAACTTTACTAGGGGATTTTTGTAGCACGTCGTTGTGTAATTATATATGTTACGAATAAATCGTGCTGAAAACAATTACGTGCACAAAGAGTCTTGCACCAATGTTGTACTGTCACACAATAACTATCTATTATAGGTTAAGGAATAAATGTATAACAATATGTACTCAAACGCAAAGGCCACACTCGATCACTATCAACGACAACGAGTCGAACCGTCGAAAAACCAAATATGTATAACACTTCATAGAACCAATTTAAGATCACGCACATCGACCCTATTCGGCATCCCGTGGTAGTGGAATAAACCCTTGAAAACTGTAATTAGCTGCAATATTGATATAATATCGAAACAATCGTGTGGGCGAGTGTTAATTGTTTCGAGAGCTGTAGTGCATTACGTACAGTTTTTAGTGTTGTTTTGTACAGAAGACTCCGTTACCCATTGCGGATGCCGTTCAAACCACTGCCCACAATGATAAATAAGAAAGAAAATGATAGATAATAAATGGGTAATAATAATACAATAGGTGTATGAGTGTATTTAAGTTCGCTACGGTATTTAGCACGTTTATATTTTCAGTTCTGAACGTGACATTTTATCGTCAGCAAGATTCTTTCGTATATAAAATACGATATACAATATAGATAGATACTTAATTGGGACTAGAAAAATACCTACTTAGATGTTTTTGTTTTTTTTTTATACCGTCCCAATTGGACGACCCGGTTGTGTGGTTTTTTTCTTGTTTCGTTTGCACTCAATTTATAATAATAAACGACAGTGATATAATATACTACTAAAGGAGTGACCTGTAGAAATACAAACTTCTGCTTTCAAATAAAAGCCCCCTTTTCTACAGTAAATTATTTAGCAGATAGATTTTCAAAAAATGTTGATGTATCAAAATCAAAATATGAACGAATAATTGTTGAGCGATTTAAATTTGTACACTGTGAATAATAGGTCTATAATAATGGGTTTGGAAAACATGGGAGACACGGTGATAATAAAAGTGTTATTAATTATTGCTATCAATATACAAGGTTTATGAACCACTCGTACAGATTTTTAATTAGGTAAATCAACATTTTTATTAAATTATCCGTTAATAATGTATAGTTTAAAGAAGGAAAGAGTGTGTGTTATGGAAAATTAGTAGTTTGTATCTTCATAAGTTATTAATACAAAAATATCAACATATTTTGAAATACGGCTTTTAGTTGAATTTAAAAATTTTAAAAATCATATTTTGAAAAACAACGTTATTGAATAAGAAATTGAGGATGACTAGGTGATCATGCTTGGTAAATCAATCAGTATACTATGTTAATAAATACTGTGTGGTCTACAGTGTTTCGAAGTACACAATATAGTCGAGTTGACTACATTATTATCCTATAGGGACACTGTTACTTTTGTATTATTCGGTTTATCATATGACAAGTTTAAATGCTGTGAAATATATTTTTTATTATTTTCATATGGTATATAATATAATATACGGAACAGAAAAATAATATTGTCAGATCCATTTTCGATTTCGCGTTATCACTTATCAGACAATATCCAATATCCATTGATTCTGCGACGGGGACATCATTTAAATTGCATCGAATCAAGTCGCAGACGAAAGTCGTAAAAAATAACAAGTTGGTGAATTGGCGTCATATATACGGAGACTTTTGCCGGGGATTCAAAACGATACTTCCAGTCACAGTGTTTATGGTGTTTTTTCGATTTTTGATTACAGGTCAAACATAATAATAATAATAATAAAAAAAACTATACTAATAAACATACACAATAGTATAGTATACAATATTATAATAATGATTGTAAGTCAATATATGGAAATGTGCGTTATTCGAACAATCAAAGTGCATATGGGTACTGTAGAAATAGAATAATAAAATATATTACATTACATTTATATATAGTTGTAATCGTTGAGCTGTATAAAATTAAGTATTAGAAGTTATTAAAAATAAAAATAAATAATATATTACATTACACATCTGTAGTTGTTATTATTATTATTATTATTATTATTATTATTGAATTCCTAATGGGCTATAATTTCATATAATTTAAACACTTTTTGACTTGCAATTCGGATTTCGGATGCACCGGAGATGTAAATTAGGTCTTAACATAGAATAATAATATGTTATAAGTATAGATAGTAAATTATAAGTTATAACTAGAATAACATATTATTATACATAGGTATACCATACGGCGCACGATAAACCGATCGAATCCGGAAGTGGTAAATGAGACGAAAATTCGAGCGAAAATCATAATTCGTAATAATATCGGCTTACATTTTATACGAGATAGTGGTCGCGTATTACCGCAACGGTATAGCTACATACACAAGTGTAATATATTATATCATTATGTCACGAAATCGTGATGTTCATGATAATAATGTAAAATATTATAATACAAGTCCATATTTACGTGAACTTCTATCAAATAGCGTACGTGTTTTGAAACCGAAACGCGCGTATAATATACACTTTGTAAAATATGTTTTAAATAAAAAATAATAATATATTATGTAGGTATGTACAAAAACAATAATAATTTCGTACCAATTTGACAAAATATAACGACGAATAAATATTATCATCATGTTATTTATATTATTATTATGATAATTATAATATTTCATAATAGTCGTTCGTATTGATTGAAAATTACATGAATATTATGTGCACTGTTATGTCTTATCATATAAACTTATTGTGCTAATTTGTATAGATTGTTAATGTCAAAAAAAAAATAATTTTTAGATTTAAAATAATTAATATAAATATTCAAACATCAAACGTTAGGCGTACCTATTACTGCGGATACATAATTAACAGCGGAAAAAAATTGAAAACAGCAAACAGTATTCCGCAATTACAGCTTACTACAGTGTTAAGATATTCTCGGAGATGCATTATTAAGATATTCACCACACTAAAATGATGTTATAGGATTTAAAATCTGGATTATTATACCTACATTATATAATAAATAAGTATATTATATGACATATTTATATCTATAGATCACTATAATATAAATCGTATTTAAAAAGCCAAATGCTTCTAAAAAAGATTCTATTATCGTTTTCGTATCCAAATTCACTAATTCAAAACTTATCTTGTTTGTCGATTCTTAGAAATACACGAAGTCGCCCGAAGCGTTAATAATAATAATAAGCGATCTCTTACAATACCTAATAATTAATCACCATTGATAAAACAAACAGTATGCGGAGTAAAAGAAAGTTAACATTTTTTAAATACCAACATTTTTATTAGTACCAAAATAATATTTATTATTTAATAATATGTTCGTTTTTACGCAAAACGCGTCCGTAAAAAAGAATAATTAAGTTCATAGTGTGTACAAAAAATGGCGATTCAAGTATGAAACGGTTAATTTTATTGAAATAGAAATGTATAAACTGAAAAAATTAAATTTTTACTACTTATTTAAAATAGATTTGTGTTAAATGGATCATCTAAATTCATGAATAAAACAATAAGTTAACACCATATTATGTATTTTACCTTTTGTACGTTTCAAAACGATTGTATTTTTTTTTTTTTTTTGTTTTGTTTCCTTAAAGTAGGTAAGAGTGTAGTGTTTTTGACTTAATATTCTCTTTTATCAGCCACACACCGTTCAATTATAATAGAAAGTGCCATCGATGGATGGCATATTTCGTCAATGTTCCGAGTTTTTTCCTGACATGATTTTTTTATTCGCACATCACATAATATGCTAATTGTGTCAATTTTAAATAGATTAGATTGTGTATCTCATAAAAAAAAAAAAAAAATCAAAAATGATATGTTTGAAGACCGTACACCGTACCCATTTAAACTTGTTTCATACACTATAGTATTATAATATAGACAATAGAAATCGCGTGAACAAGCTGTCAATGCACCTACGTGTACGTAAAAAGTGGAAAAAAGTACGATGGTTCGCAAGTTAGTCAAAAATATTCATCTCATGTATTTCACGCCCTATACTGACGGTATATAATATACAGATAAAAGCGTGAATTTGGCGATTGAGTGTTATTATTATAATTAGGGAACGGATTTTATTGTAAATACATATTTTTATTGGAATGAGATATTTTTAATCTGATAAAAAATATGCACGATTCAGATCATTCTTATTAAAATAAGCCCAATTTTATTTTACATATTTTTACATATTTTGGTATAAATACATATTTTTACATATTTGGTAAATAAATACATATTTTAGTACTTATTTTAGTGATTTTCAGTTTTTGACGACTTTAAACATTATCTGTTTCGTCTAAATTAACAAGATTAGTAATTTTTGACGACCACCAAATATTATCGTTATCTAAATGGCATTTACGTACTTATTTCCGGCACGTGGCATGCCACTATATAGATTAGAACTGTTCAGTACCTCTTGTTAATGCCTGACGATATAAATATAAAATAAGGAAATGGTATCTACACTGTCGAGTATGTAGGTACTCGACAATCGTCTTTAGTATCATTCGTAGTTTCTACACATTTAAAACGTAATTTCGTGTACTAGTCGACGTCTAGTTTATAATTTTAAAATGCCAAAAGTTGTGAAATCGAAATCAAAAGCGAATTTTTATTTAAAAGAGTTTCCTAACGAGACATTTAAAAGTGATGGAGAAATCTTATTCTGTTCATGCTGTGAAAAGGCAGTATCAATAAATCAGCGTTTTTCAGTTACTCAACATATATCTACATCTAAGCACCAACAAAATAGAGATCGTAAAAAAAAATTTCAACAAAATTTCTTGAATTCAGAGCCATCTACGTCTTCCAATAATTTGTCAGCTTTTAATACGGATTTGTGTCGTATGTTGATTCGCGCGGATATTCCTATTTTCAAACTAAAAAATCGAGAATTTACTGATTTTTTAAAGAAATATACCGGACAACAAATTCCAGATGAAAGCACCATCCGAAAGAATTATGTTAATATAATTTACGAGGAAACATTACAATCAATTAGACAGTGTATTCAAGATGGACCAATATGGGTTTCAATTGATGAATCAACAGATGCAGTGGGCAGGTATGTTGGTAATGTAATCATCGGCAAACTATGTTCTGAGCCTACTAAATCATTTCTTTTAAATTGTGTGCAATTAGAAAAATGCAATAATAAAACTATTGCTAAATTATTTAATGATTCTATGAACTTATTATGGCCAAATGGTGTAAAATATGAAAACGTATTTTTATTTTTGACCGATGCTGCACCTTATATGATTAAAGCCGGTAGTATTTTGACAGCATTTTTCCCTAAACTGGTTCATTTGACATGTTTAGTACATGGCTTTCATCGTGTCTCAGAAACAATAAGATGTAATTATTCCGAGGTTGATCTATTATTATTATTATTATCTTTTATACTATTATAATTTATAATAGTATGGCGTTATAGGTTAGGTTACTCGACCGAATGGATCCGTTGGTATCCCAATAAACCGAGAAAAAAATGAAGGAGACTATATTTGAGACCATTAGACCAATAATTATTATATAAGATACTGTGGCTTATAGTGCTGATGTTCGATTAAATACACCAAACTATATACCATTCGGCGCTAGACTTTAAAACATAAAAAATAACAATTTAATAAATAGGATATAAAAGTATAGAGCAGCTTTATTCCGATATAGCTTTCTACCACATTTTTTTTTACGTATCTATGCGTTTTGTTCAGACCGACCGTTTTATTATCTCCACTGACGGCTGTATAAAATATTATATTATTATTACGTAGTGCGGCGATGTATTATTTTTTATATAATTTTTTATTTTATTTTCGTTTTCATCCTCTACAAAATATTTTTATGTTTTTTTTTTTCGTGTGTGTCTTTAATGTAAAAACAAATTTGGCCGATGCGTTTATTCGTTTAGACGTTACAATAAAATATTATGACGTGTCCTTCTTAATCTATTGAATACACTAGTCCGTGTGTAAGGCGATACCAATTGCCTAATGTTCAGACTATATACTTGTAAAATATATCTCAGAGCAGTAGGTACTCGACTTTATTCGTTAATATATAAAATTTATTCGCGTCATATAAGTTTGGTTCTTATTCTTCTTAGGGAGAGTGAACAAAGGCGTCTAAACAAACCAGTCTCTGAAAAATGTATATATAATAATATTATATTATGTTTTTTTATGATTCCATATTATTATTTTTAATTTTTTATAACCGTATTTAGAAGATTTAATCGAATTCAGCATCTCAATAGATTTTGTAGTATTTCGTATTTTTCCATAACCCTAGAAACTCGACTGCACTATAATATTATATTCATCATTGTATTTATATTATTTTTTCTTCCTGCTTAATCGTTTTATAAATATCATAACACTTAAACTTTTAATTGTTATGCATACCTGCCTACTATTCTACTATTCAGCAAAAATATAATACGTTTTAACTATATACAGTCATAAACAGAACACATTCTTGGAATACTTTTTATTCTCTTATCTCTTTAAACAGTTTGTAGACATTAAATAGGTATATTAACATTATTATGTCTCATGAGAAATATTATTTTTCAGACATTTAAAATATTATAAGATATTATAATGTTTTTCTATGCTTAAATGTTATTAATATTTGTTGTATCCACGCCTTAAAATTTAAAAATAGCAAATTTGCGATCAGAAAAATCTATCTACGCTTTTAGTTTCAATTATTATACTGGAACTGGCCTATTACAAAATACGAGTATAATGTTCATTAATTGTAAATTATTAAATTACGTTATTTATAATGTTTTGCGTGTTTAAGAATATTATATTTAACGATAATTCACATTAATTATGAACTTTACCGTCATGCATAACACTAATGGATATTTTTTAAACAAGAAATATTTTAAATTTTCATTGACTAATTAAAATTAGGTATTAGATAACTGTCAGACGTCAATAATTATAAAGTTTTATCTAACAGTAGCAAAAATATTTTTCATATTTTTTTAAATTAACGTTTAAGTGTAAATTACTTTATGCTGGCTGTTGATCCTATATTATAATATTATATAGTTGGTAGTTTTTTGTCTTAATGTGGTTTCGTTTCTAATGTCCACCGTTGTTCTAACAAAAATCAAACGAAAAGCCAAATCGTGTTTATATTATAGATAATACAGATATAATTACACTTTACACGCGTATGGCGTATAGGTTATATAGAAAGAGGGAGAGATACAAATTTGGGTTCAACAACCGGATAGGTAGTAATATTATTAAACAGAAAATATAGTATCAGTAATAACAATAATATAATTATTATTGTTGCTGTCATCGCCGTTGTTGTTATTAGTGCTATAACATGTAAGTGCTCGGTAAAAAAAAAACGCACTTGCAATTGGATTCAGAATGGAGAAATATTTGAAGAAAAAAAATGAAAATGTGTAAAAAAAAATAACATACAGTGATAGAAATTTGAGACAGTAATATTGTGATTATTGAATTTATATTTGCAGTCATTGTCTGTCATAGACTTGTAAATGTAAAAAAATATTCAAACAAAGTGCGGTAGGTAACAATAATAAATGAAAATATTTTAGACAACCGATTATACATCTAGTAAATACTATGGGGTCGAGCTTTTTTCGAACGTTGTGAGACTCTTATGATTATACATGTAAATAATTATTATAAATTGTAGGTATCATTAATTGCGAAAATATTTTATTAGTTTAGTTTAGCTAAGTGATGATATTAATTAATTAAACATAAAACTGCTTCACCGACAACATAATACTTTAATGTCAGTGGAACTTTACAATTATCTATACTATTTCTCAAATCCTACACATATATTATAATATATCATATTAATATTAGATATAAAATCGGCTCAACCCTATAAATATGTTTCTAATCTAAATGGAATTTATAACTTATTTATCTCAAAAATATGTATTATATATAGATACTAGATAAGCATATACTAAACATAATATGTATTTTATACTTTGTAGTTTAGAGTACGGTTTATTTCTTGTACTTGAAAAAAGTTTCAATAAATGATTACCATAACAAATATTAATTTATATGTATTATTTTTCATTCGGATTTTTATATAAGAGTTATAAAAACTAGTTACCTATTAAAAAAGCAAAACTAAAAAGATTGAAGGAGGTTAGAGAGCAAAGAAAAAAATATTTAGACCCCCTTTACATTATACAATATAAGTAGGTACATATAATACCTATATGAGTTTTAACTTTTGACTGATAGTTGGAAGTAGTAAATTTATTTTGTGATTTAAACTTTAAACCTAAAATCCTGAAAAGAAAGTCTCATTTTGTCAATAGACAACAATACTTAAATTTAGTAAAAAGTTTAATGTTAGCCGTTTTTATGGATTATTTTGATTTTTGATACCAATTTCAAATTTTAAAATCGTGTTTAAATCCTATTAAATCCAAAATATTTTGTTTTATTAAACGCAATAGACACGTCATGTATAGTACATATTATATTATTGATCATTCAGAAAACCTAGAACAGTATAATAGGTACGTGACATCTCAAGTTATAACAATTTCCTATCGTATACTCTTTATGAAGAAGGCGCGCTACCACCCCTCGTTTTATGCTAAACCTTTGTCTGTCAATGTCTGTCAAGTAAGGGTGGATTAAATTTGCTCCTGTGGTTTATTTTTACCTTTGATTTTTGTAGGACTCTAGGACCCTTATTACAACTATAAGTCCTATAATTACGCAGCTCTACTCCGCACGATTATGAACGATTTAATGTACAAATACTAGCAGTGGCTGCAGTATTTTGCTATCATATCGTATATATATTCATATATGTATTATTAAAAAGTATCAACCTCGGTAGAGGAGTTTGCGCATTAATTTGCAATAACGTTTAAAAAAAGGAAATTTTACACGACGTGCCCAGTCGCCCAATACGAAAATTAATTATTATTAATAATAAATATCATTACGCAACGCACAAAATGCGTATGTACAACCTCAGCGTGTGTATAAAATATACTGTTGTAAGTTAGATAGGTATAAATGTTTTTTTCTCATTTACTAATTAATACACTGGCTGTTTGTTATACGTTGTCGAAGCAACTATTAGCGCGTTATTAACATTTTCCCGAGTCGTTATATTAATACAATGGGCGGCCTTTTTGCCACCCGTTTTCCAGGAATCACATCGCAACGGTTTATAATATTTACACATTGTATATGTTGTAAGTATAATATACATAATACATCTGATGTGCAGGGTAAAAATTATTACCAGTGCTCCGCGTGCGTTGATGTAAATAATAAATACGAGAGACCAGTGACGTCGCTCCAATAGAATTTTTTTCCCCGGAACACGGTATTCTAAAAGGGTATTGCCGAGTGTATACCTACGCATAATATTTATATTGGAGAACCCAATACAAATGAGAAAATAGATTATAAAATGACTTGGGTATATTATTATTGCCCGTTTATTATTTGTATATCGGATATGCAAATATAATGATGGTAATAATCGCAATAACAATAACATTATATGATATCGAATGAAAAAAAAAATAAATACAAGTACCGCACTTTGAGCTTATTCCATAAAAGGTCTTGCCAAAATATAATACCTTTCTAATTTGTTAATAAACAGAGCATACCTTATAATTTTTTTTGTGTATATTTTGTTATTATATATTTTCATAGTTAAGGTATACATGAAAATAGGTCTATTATTATAGATTCGTTGGCATAATATCTCACGCTAATTTTACAAGAACTATACTACAATAGTGCACTGTGTATTTTTATGTATAGGAATAATAAAAAATATGTTGTGGAAATGGCCAAAAACTAATTTTAAAATAAAGTAACAAAATGCATAATTTGTTTTAATTATATAATTCGTAAAATTAACAATTATTAAAAAATGTATTTTTAATTAAATGTAAAAAAGACAAACGAATAAACATCTTAAAGATGTATTGATCTCACAAAAATAATTGTATATGCAATAAAACGATAGGTATGTATTATAATAAAATAATTTGTTTTTATTTGAGTGGGACATTTCAATTTTTTTTTTAATTTTTTTTTATTCGGTACAATATTAGAACAGGTTAGTCTCCTCCACACTATTATACTACAGTGCTCTGCGCAACAACATCCAAAAACGAATAACAATTATATTATAATAAAGGTATTAAACACAGTCATGTTAAGTATAAAAATGTAACACATATACCTACATAATATATACGAGATTATGCATAACGCTAACGGGCAACGGCACGTCAGATGAGTCCCGAATATAATATTATAATATTATTTTACCGTTCGTCGATTGGGAAAAAAACAAATCGATGTAATTAATGCGTACACTAATATTGATGATAGATAAATGCAACCCTTACAATATTACTTTATTAATTTCGTCAAAGTGGTCGTAAACACTAAGCGTAGTGCCGTAGTATATTATAATAATATTATCGTAAATTTCATGTGCAAGTGGTTTGGTGTATTATAATAATAGCATGTATTTTGGTTTGATTTTCACCCTGACGGCAACCCGAGAACGATTATTTTGTCAATTAAAAATTACAATATGGTAGGTAGGTACTGGTATTATGGCTCCATCCAATATGTACGTATAAAATTAATTACATGCGATGATAATATTGTAATTTAACTGTTGGTCGGATGAAGATAATGTACAATGCGCGATGTAAACTTATAATTTGATATAACGAAGGAAACGTATTTTTGTTTGATGTTCGTATCCGCGATAATTTGCTACAAGCTATTTTAGTATACTTTAGTCTATATTATTATAAATACTGAAAAAAATGATTAAAATATTATGGTATGAAAAAAAGAAGTGCACTATAGCTGTAAAAAATTAACGAAAATACAAAAAAGTTATTATGACCTACTTGGTTATATAAATTACTTCCACTATAAAAACAATAATATAATTGCAGTATTTTATGTATTCCTACGTATACAAAATAACATTATTTTAGTAATATCGCAATAATAATCTTATGAGTTTAGTCCTCAACCGAAAACTTGTTCGAGTAATTCACCTAGATCCTCTGCCTTGGAAATCATTGACATGTCTATCCACCCATTATCCCAAACTATTTTTCCACGGATTCAAATTGAGTCGGGTGTATTTTATATTTGATTAATTATATTATTATACTATCATCATTCAATACAAGAACACTGACCCGAAAAATAATGTCATTTGAGGGAAATTGTATTTAGATTTTAGATGACTCGAGCAAAATTAATTATTTAACGTCAGCGATGCCAAACTAAATCATGTACTATACCGCATAATATTATGGCAGATAATTTATTTTTAGGCCGGCCTATCCGGGTTTGATCTTAAAATATTATAAACACTTAATCTAATATAGTTATCAAACAACAGATTTTATTTTTTGTTGCAGGTTATTCTTGCACTATAAATTATTGTATCGTTTAGGTATACAATAATTACACATTAAATATCCACTTACCGAATTGTGTTCGCTACCGTCGTGAGACAGAGCTTCCCTGGTGTCATTAAGCACGAACACGTTCTCCCTACCGACGTCGTCGACACCTTCTTCGCCGTTAGGATAGAGCTCCGTTGGTCCGGCGCCACTGCCCACCACCACGCCTCCTTCCGTGGTGATCGACTCTTGGCACAGCACTCTCATCTAAAACGAGACAACAATTTTTAATAAGCAAATAATCGGTTGTTAATTTTAAAAAAAAAATTAATTATTCACCGATAATTTTATATCAGTGACAAAAATAAATATGTTATGTTGATTTCTAAAATAAGTCACAATAATACATTGCAATATTCGTGAAGTTCCTACAACGATTTTCTACATCATAGGTGTTTGGTTTACCAACAATTCAATTTTTTTCTACTTTCACCTCTTTTGACGAATCAACCATTTATATAATTATATATATTAATACACGTATAGGTAAAAAACTAAAAGCGTGTTCGGATAAAGACGGCGACAGCGAGAAAGAGAGAGAGATAGAAATAGAGATAGAGTGAGAAAGAACAAAACTGCAGAGTGATGATAGTGGTAGCGACCGAAAATCGTGTTAATCCTTCGGATGACTTGTCGCATTGACGAGAAAAGGGCTTTGGCCCCGTCGCCGACATGGGTCGTTATATTATTATCAATGTGTATATATATATAGATATAGATATATATAATATGGCTTTGGAACATATTAATTTGATTGGACAAGCTATATATATCGTAACTCTTAAACACCGCAGTCTTGGCACGCCGGAAGAGATGATCCGACACGATCAACGAACCGCTGCATCTATATTATTGTATGCAGTCACATTCTGCAGTTGAATTATGTTTAATGATTATTAACAATGGCGTGGTATTCACAAGATTTTATTATTTTGAGAAGGGTAATGTAATTATATAAATTATATTAAATAAAATATCTGTATTTTACCGTTTATACTGCCATCAGGGGAGAGGGCTAGGTGTGACTACACTACGCTCTGGAAACCGTTTGATATATTATACTTATATACATACATATATAAATATATTCATAAATGTATACGAGGATAATCCACTAAAACTAGCTATAATGAACATATTTTGCTATATAATTCGAAGAGTTTTTATAATACTCAAAAAAGTAAATCTGTTTTCGTACGGTATTATATATGGTGAGTTTTTTAGGTTTTTTTTCTTAATAGGTACGTACATTTTTATTTCATGCTTGAAAGCAAAATACTCTTCCAAAATATATTAAAGTTGAATAATGTCAAATATTAAACGAAATATAGAATTTTAAGTGTTTAAAACTTAGACGAATAAATTGTGAGATACGACTTTTACGAAGTACCTACGACCCTTGCCATCTTATTCGATATTCAATACGTTACCTATACATCAAAGTGTTTAGAAAAGTACTTGGTTTTTATATAATATGTTTGAGGTGAACCTTGCGCGGAAAACATCGATTTTTGTTGTTTAAATTCTAAAATATATATAGGTAGTTACTAAATTTTTCGCCCATTCCGTTATTTTACTTCGATCGAATTTTTATATCCCTTTCAGAGTTATTATCGTATATTTTTGTTTTTCCTGCCACTAATATTTGTGGCAAATCGCCGTTTACGATCTTCTAGAAATATTATACTATATAGTACTACGTTTGAGTTGCTCGTACATTACTATAATATAGTAGTATAATATTATCAAACTACAAAAATATGATTTTTTAAAAACTAATACAATCTAAAATTGAATTTTCAAAAAAATTTAATATTTTTATATCGTTTAAAGTGATAAAATATTGAATAGGAAAATTGTTTTAGAGATTATAAAAAATATAATAACTAAATTTTGGAAAAAAAGTTCATACGAATTGTGTATTTCGTATAAGTAGCTTCGATTGAATCCAAAATATATATATTTTTTTTTAATTTAAATTGAATAACGTAAATCAAGTTAGATATTTTTAAGATTTTAATTCTTTATTAGTACTAAATATTTTGAGAGTATTATTTAAGATAGTGGTATATTAAAATAATTTATCATAAAGCACGATCAAACTAAACAGGCGAAAGGAACCAATTACATTTATGCAACGGGAAATATCAAGGATTGCCGTTCGTGATTGCTATTTGTACGTATATTATTCTCGGAAAATCTTAGAATAATCTAATAATAATATTATCGTTGTCAGTGTTAATGATTTTACGGATAAATTATAGAGACACGTCGTATAAAAAAATTCCACGTTTTTTTTCCATTATTATAATATTATAATCTTTTGATGCTTGCACTTAAATTATTGCACGCCGTCTTTTAGCGTTTTTAAGTGCTTACATCTTCAAGCTCTGATGAGTAAATATTTAACTCGTAAGCTCTAAACTATAATGTATACTTTGTCTTAACAATAACAATATAAAAACATTAGGTACGCACGGCACGACACGGCGACTGGCGAGTATCATAGATATCAGGAATAACGATAATGATGCGATTCGCGTTTTAACACGAAAACGGTGTGCCGAAGACGCAATCCACTCCACCCGCGCGGGCACAGATCTCGGTGCGGCAGTGCCGACGATATAGATAATAATTTTTAGAATGCCGTAACAATATAATGTTGTTGTATATTGTGTTTTATTGTTATATGACGAATATTATATGTGAACATGTGGTGTGTTTTTTTAATCTCGATCTACATAATAATATTATCATAATGCTCTATAGAAACCGAATTCGTACGCATTTGCATATTTTTTCTGGGTAATGGTAAAGTGAGTTAGTAAGCACGACAAACGTTTCGCAGTGGTGTGAATTGAAATACAGACAGTTTTAAGTGCACATTTTAAGATTAAATTTCGATTATTTTGTGATGAACAGTATATATTTGAATTATTTAGGAATCGAGATACATTGTTACGAGAAAAAATGATTTTTATATTATACTTAAATATTAACCACAAAATAAATTTATAAAATATATGAATTTTGTCTTCTCCGCAAGTTTATAGTTTCAAATTCAATAATTTATATATTGTATTGTTCAACAACATTTTATTGTAAAAATTTAAATAAATATATTATTATTTTTACTATTACATAATCTATTGCACTATCATGTGAATAATAATGTATCTAAATTATTACCTACCGTAGTTGTATTAAGTACAAGTACAATATAACTACCTATTAATATTATTCATTACATGCATATTATGTTGTATTTTATAAGAATAAGTCTACGTACATAAATCCACAACGTCATCTCATATAAATTCTTATAAATCACAAGCATATTGTAATATAATATTAGTATATTATACAAATCAGTGCCAAGTAGCGAGCGCACGTGTTTATTGTAAACTATAAATGATAATATAATACATACATGTATCACAAACGGAGGGAAGAATAGGCGCGATTGATATAAATTACTATACAATTGAAGTACTTATTATTGTGTTAGAATAACTATATTGTATAATAAAAATACTATTCAGACAGTGAGCTAATTCGTACTATTATGTCTATATAAGTTGTTGTACAAATAACATGTTATAGATATATAGGTACTAAGTACACAATACACATATTATGCTAATGTCCAATATTAACAAAATTGTAAGCACAATTATGACCACCTATGGAGCCTAAGTGGTAAAATAAAACAAAATTTTATGAATTTTATTTAGACTCTCGACAATTTTTATTCTTTAGAAGTATAAATTAATAATGATATTTAAATAACTGTTATATGATTATATATTTATATTATAATTTGATGGGCTGTATATTATTATGCAAAAGAAATGAAAATGATAAAACGTTATATTACCGTGTCGTATACACACAATAACACAAAAATATATAGTATACGATACAATAATGTAGTCTCATATCGTTATCATCTATTGTAATAAACATTCATATTTTTCAATAGCTTTTAAATCATATGTTTTTTTTTTATGTTTTCCTTGTCACAATATCAATCGGAGTCTGAAGATCGTATAAATATAAAATATTTAAAATAATACACAGAAATACCTCTTCGGATTTTTAATATTTTCGTCTTTAAGTATAATACTATAATAATTATATTATTGGTCCAATAATAATTATTAGTATAGATTATTGAATATATGGCGATATTATTTGGTTATACGGAGAATCGTTAATTTGCAGTTGAAAAAGGCCAATCGCCAAAATGTCAATATTATGATATTATAATATGATTATGTATTTGTGATTTATCACGAGAGCACATAACAGAAATAAAGATTCGACGTGGATAGGATAGTAGGCGTATAAATGTATACATTATACGATTGAACGGAAGTCGTAGATGATGTATGTGAAATAATAATAATATGGTCGTCTGGAACGGTACTTATGTAAATTGTTCCGCGGCCGGACGTTCGCAATAAACCCAACGTCCGGCCAGTCATTTTCTGATCTGTGCACAACCGTCAACTTAAATCGCCACGAATCGTATTGTGCGGTACGGTGTAATCGTCAGCTATAGGTAAGCAAGTAGAACAATTTAGAATGTCAATAAATTGTCTATGACTTTTAAACGAAAATATGTGGTGTAAGTCACGGTGATTTCAAGAGATCGTAAAAATCACTCACCGCCAATCGACCAATATACGACAATAATACTAATTTACATACGACCAGACATTTCAAGATCATAAAAGTAATAATGTAATCTAATAAAGTAACCTTACAACAAAATGCATATATTAGCAATATTTCGTTTTAAACGTAAATGCATATTATGTGAACCGAAACAAATATCAAACGTTATTGTAATTATTAATGTACATCCAAGAGAACCATAATATACGCGTCTTTTGAGGTATTATCCAATTGCATATGAAAAAAAAATATTCTGATAATTTTTGATAAATCGATTAATAAGTGTAATAATATAATTATTTCGTTTATATAATTTTATTTTACTTTCACCTTAACAAACTTGAATGATTATCTAAAAACATGCCCATGTCACCAAAGCTTTAAAGAAGTTTCGGCGATGGCCATTTCATTTATTTCTGCGAAATATCATTGATTTTCGTATTATATGTCTTTGGTATGACGTATAGTGTATACAAAACGTGGAAAGTTAAATTGTATATGGAAATTATAATTTGTGAAGGTACTATATGATGATAGTCACAAATTGATTTTCGACGAAAACGCAATAGAAAAAAAATAAATATTTATTTATACGTATACAAATAATATATTATTATACTTTCATCAAATTGACTGTTCTTCGAAAAATATGTTTGCTAAAATATCGTTCGCCGAAACGACTGGATATCTACCAATTTATAAACCTTAGAAAGGCATTTGGGAAACTTGAATAATAGTTTAAACATTCAAAGCCATACATGGTGCTATATTGAAACGTCGTACAGATCTTTATATTATTATAAATATTTTTAATCAAAAATTGTTACAGACAAAGTTGATACATTGTTATTTATTTTTATAAACACAAAATTCATAAACCGCGATTTTATTACCTACTGCATTTTTTCGTCTTTCAGTGACAAGAGCACAGTTATTTTTACGGGCCTTATTTTTTGTATTGCATAGCGCACGTTCTTTTATAATAGTACAAAATAAATACAACAATGACGTGTTGATATCACAACGAGACGATGACGTGTGTACGAAAAGCAAATACATACAGTTAAGATTCGTGCGAACAACTACCGTTTCTCGAACGCGTGTGTGAGAGCTGCGTTTAACATATTACAATAATAATAATAATGTAATATGATATAATAATTGGTTTCGTTTAATCGTTAATTCTACACACGTGCGGAAAATATCGTACGCACCACCGCCGCCGCCGACGCAATTAAATAAAACATCTGTGAGAATATTATTATTTCATTCAAAATGTTGTTGTAGTTATAGTGCCCCGTGAGTAAACAATAATTATTATTATAATTATTACGAATTACAATTGACGCAGCCAAATCGCCGCTATTATAATATTATAATACCGCGTGCACAAAAAAAAAAAAAAAAAACAATAATAATAATAGATATATAATACATTATAAATTTATAACAGTAGTATTATGCAGACGTACATTGTACTATGTTATCGAAAAACTCTATTTGTGTATGTTCACTACGTCCATATAAAGTAATAAGGTACCTAGTCATTGTAGAATTTCATTTTTATGCTAATCGTGGACAAACATTGCCGTGTCGTTTCGATTTTTATTCTTTAAAATCACAGTAAATAAGGTTCAGCTGGTTTTAGTTTTAAAAAGTATATAATTAATATCGCTTGTACTTGTCATGTAAAAATAACTTAATGCTATTTTTATTAATTAACTAGTCAGTTGTACAATCTGATAGTTGTAGCTCGATAAAAAATGAATAAATATAAAATACGGAGCTATGTCGTCGGTGTAACTATAACTTTTGCGAACTAATACGATCAAGATGGTCAATTTACCTGTTGCGAATTGGATACAGCATTCGTTGTATTTTCAAACGTAGCTTAAACTACCTAATCTCCAAACTTTAACTTTAATATTTTAACATTTTTACCATCATTTGTACAGCATTATACTGTTTCCTCCCAAACATTAATTAAATAACGATCAAATCAAAATTTTGTATTAAATTCGGTAGGGTTGGATGAGTCTTTTGATAATATAATATTCCATGACCTATAAATATTTTATATTTATAATATTATTAAATTACTGTATAATATCCTTTTTTTTTTTAAGTTTTACTTTAACACCATTTTAATTCCAGTTAGTAACGATTCATAATTTATTAAATGTATTAAATACGTTTCAAACGATATTATTTTTCATTGCTATGGTTATTTGTTTAATATTAATAAATTATTAAGTTCTACTTCTACTCATGTTGTATTATTTTTTCACAATGTATGGATATAACCTTATTTAAGCAATGGATTCTATACACGATGATCATTGTTTTAACGAAGATAAAATGTAAGTTTAAATATTTCCTCCATCGTGATATTTTAATTTTAACACAACATGTTTAGGGGTATAAAAATAACATCTGGGGTTGTTACAATTAACAAGGACCCGAAAACCAATCGTATAGGTATCGCAATAGGCGGAGGACCTCCTTACTGCCCTTGTATATACATTACGCAGGTTTGTATATTGCTATAATATCCATAATATTTTCTGACAAATATCGATTTCTATTATGTCAATATGTCATGCATCAAATGTTAATCATAAGTAAATCATATTTTATGAATGATATTATGTCCTAGATTTTGGAAAATTCACCAACTGCATTAAATGGTATATTAGAAAGTGGTGATGAGCTTTTAGCTATTAATAATGAACGTGTTAGTGGATGTGACAAAATGGAAGTATCACAAATGATACGGACAAGTGGTGTGAGTTTAATAATTCTTCTCATTGACGTAAAACTGAACTATTTTTATAATATTTAATGTGTGTTAATTTATTCGTATGTAAGAATCGAGTAACATTGAAATATAACAAATTAGACGCTGATGTCCAACAAGGTAAAACGTTGGATATTGTATTAAAAAAAGTTAAACATAGACTAGTTGAATGTATATCTACCACTACTGCTGATTATTTGGGTATGTCTCGTGCAATACTTGTCGATGACAGTCTTGTTAAACGCTTAAAACAGCTAGATGATTTGGAACAAGCATATCGTTGTTTGATTGATCACACAGAACGTGTACTAGGTGCGTTTGAAGCTCTGACCCAATGTTATAAAGGTAAATTATACAGTTTTAAGTTACAGTATTTTTAATAAACAGTGATTTGAGTGCTTGCCACCAATATTCTATAAATTGTTTTTTCATTACCTATTTGTATTAATTTCCTGCAGAATTTGGGGACTCATTTGCAGAAATAGGTGTTAGGGAACCACAACCTAGAGCTAGTATGTCTTTAATGCGCTTTGCTGAATATCACAGGCGAATGGAACATCTAGGTCAGATGCTAATCGAAGTTTTAAAACCAGTAAGTATAAAAAGTTTACATTGTTATATTTAATATAAGTAATAGTTCCGAAATAGATATCCAGGTCATTTGGCACATATCTGGAAAAAGCTATTCCAGATACCAAGCAAACAATACGCAAATATGCCGATGTGAAATTTGAATTTTTATCTTACTGTTTAAAAATCAATGAGTTAGACGGTTTGGACGATATAGAGGATTCTAGTTCAACAAGCGTTCCTTTATATCCCATTGTAACAGGCAATTATGAATACAGGTATTTTAATCGATACAAAACAAAAATATATACCAATTTCAAGTTACCTACATAAATAGAGAGTACCTAAACATTAAATATAATTTACTAAAAACCATGTTATATTTAAACACTTAAAACCATATTATCGTGTGTTTTTGTGTAGACTTCTTTTGAAATGCAAACAGTCAGCAAGAAAACGATTTCTTGCTCTTAGAGAAGACGTTTTAACCAAAATCGGACTATTGGAAAATAAACGCGTTCATGATATTGTAGATCAATTTCAAATAATTGCTTCACAGATTGCTAGTTTTAATCATGAAATAAATTGGATGATACTTGGAGGGGATAACGATACTAATGAACCACCGCTCTTTCCTATTGAAATGGATTTGAAATGCACTGCATTTGAATATAATTCAGTCCAACCAGTTAGTGAACTTGACTAAGATGAACTTAATGACGTAAAAAACATTTGTATGTTTTATTTAAATTAACTAATTTACTATGGAAATAGTATTTTACATAAATTATAGAAAAGTTTAATAACCTAAAAGTAAACAGAGAAAACAAAAAAATTGAAAGTAAGTAGGTACTTATAATATTATTTTTTATTTAAAGTATAAGTAATTAACTAAAAACAATAAATCTATTTCAGCTTTAACAGAATTATTGCAATATATTATCTTTGGATACAGATTAACCAAATAATGTAAGCCAGTCTCACTGAACAGAATCATCCCCATTGCGTTTAAGACATAATTTTCTTTTTTAAATTAGTTGAAAATTATATTTATTTCTATTATTAACTCTTACGCGTTTATATGAATATATTAATATCTATGCATAAAATACACTTTATATGTGCGTATACCTACTAGTCACTTAATCTATACAATCGTTTTATCTATTTAGTATTTATAGTTTTCATTATCATCACTAAGGATGGTCAAATCCATAGACCTTAATACCTTATATATTTTCTACTTAGAAATGGTTTAAAAACTTTTTGAATGTAATATTGTGTAGATTAAGTATATATATATGTATAATACTAAAATTTATATTATGATAAAAAAAATCGTTTTATAAATATATAGTATAAAGTGTATTACTTTAAAAGTTTAAACTAACAAAAAATAGAATTAGAAATATAAATATATATTTAACAATTAGTGCCGAATTTATTATCATTTAATCTAATTTAAATAATAATTGTATCTAATGTACAATTATTTTAAACTAATAAACTACAATATGAATTATAATAATCATTTAATATTGTTTAAACTCTATAATATTATGTTTATTTTTTTTTTCTATTTGAGTAATATTATTTATTTATTTATTTAAATGTAATATAATTCAGTTAAATTTAAAAAGATTTGTTGGCGTCATAGTATTAATTATAAGTATAAACAATTTTGCATAATATCGTTGCCAAAATCTAGGTATAATATATTAAAATAAAATTAGAAATGAGAGATTTTCGATTGATTTATTATAAAAAATTATTATAATCCTGTTGACATCGGTACGCATTCAGATTCGTTACATGTATTATACAACGAGTGGAGCAATTGGTTTTTACGATAATCTGTGTTTATATTTATTTTTTATCTTTCTGTAAACACTTTCTCTCACCGGGCTGTATAGTAGTTGAAATTGTAGAATAGAAAGGCGTAAAAAGCTCAGCGCGCGGTGCGTGCACTTCTGGAGATTGAAAAACTGATCACAGAATGTACTATACATATTATGTATGCGAGTAATTTCAAGAGAATCTCGAAGAACCATACGCAAACAAAACGGCGCAAAAACGATATAATAAACAAGCGAGCAATGGTTTTCAATAAAATCTCGATCTTCAACGATGTTTTATTATCATTACGAAGTCCTCCGACTCTACTGTGTTTTTCATTCATGATGCTGTCGATACTTATATACATAAACTCATTTCGATGTCTTTTGGAGTGCCGAAAGCGTAGTAGCTTAGCTAAAGAAATGTAAACTTCCATTATGGTTTTTTTTCTTTATTTAATACTTCTTTATAAAATTTGGAATTTTGAAATACAATCATAGAAAAGTTTTACTGTACTGTTACTTTTATTAACATACTTAAGCAAAACAACTCACTTACTACCTACGTGGGCCAAATAAAGATGAACTTCCTAACAAAAAAAAAAAAAAGGAGGAAAGGATTATGACATAAATGGACCTATTGACAATATTAAAAATTATCGAAACTAAGTTGTGGGCAAGTATTATACTATACAGTGAAGGTAATACGATGGACAACAAAATGAGAAGTCAAGGGCGGCTATGACTGAGGCTAGTCAGAGAATCGAAAGATAATAAATTTATGACGACAGAGCAAGGGCAACCATGACTAACATTCAAATTTGAATGGACAATTGTCAAATTGACATACGGATGTGTAACCAGCTGCAGCAATATTTCCAAGCTCAATAAAATTTAACATTTACGCGAACAATATCCAATTCTCTACGAACGCAAGTCATTTGATACTCGTTTTTATTGCATATAGGTACAACAATGTAAATATATGTGAAATTGTATCCAATAAACGATGGCGGCGAAAAGGAAACACCATGAAAACAACTTCCCTATCGTCGTAAGTTCTAAACGAAAAAATAACGAAGTAACGCACTGATAGGAAACGTATCACTTTAAAGTTGGTAATTTATACCTTTTGTGTACAATAATTATAGGTTTTTAGTCGCGGTCCTTTACCGCAAAGCGTAAACTTTTAGACGCGTATAATTATGTTCGTGAAAACTATGATACACCCCCCCCCCCGCAGACCTACGAAGTTTAATTTCAACGAAAAACACGAAGAATTTTCAATACATTATAAAGGTCAGCACTTATAGTGTGCAACTAAATAATTGTTATTATAAAAAAAGTTATAATATTGTCAATATAATATAGGCAGTATTTGTTTAGGTATAGATATAACAATTTGTTGCCTTGTATAGTTGTTTCTAAGGTTTTACATTGTTGTGCAATTTTTTGGATTTTTAATGTGTATACTGTATAAGTACCTACAATTTTTAAATATTAACAGACTTATTATTTTTTATTACCTATTATACTTATTAGTAGCACAATATCATATTATATTAAATTAAATATTCCTCAAATACCGTTTGATCAAATTATAAACACCGACACCGCAAGCGCATATTTCATCATCATATTGTATCTATATATAATTCATAGGTAGGTACCAAATAAACAGTATGAATCCAGGCCCTAGCTAACTGCTGCTAATAATTACTAGTTATCATAAACATGTAACTGGATACACTTTTCTTGTAAGTCGCCATTATAATATTGCATTGTATAGGTACCTATTATATTATGTAATTATTCAACTTATTATTATTGATTATTATTTTTTAAAAATTCGTTACAGTCCAAAAAAAAGTGTAAATACCCACTATAAAGTATTCATGGGTATGTATTTTTTTTTCAAAAACGCTCTCAACTGATCTTTAAGCCAAAATAAATTATAAATAACTCGGACGGGTGGTCTTGATGGATATTAATTTTTTTCTTTTTTTTTAAAAGGTGAAACCATTTGTAACTAAGCGGACGATACAATAATTGTATTGTGTTCCATCATTATTATGTCTACCGATGTATAGGCACTCGGATCAAAGATTCAAAGGTGAACAGAGGTCATAAAAAAGAAAACTTCGACTGCGGACAAGGCGATTTGGTATTTATTTTTTTTTTATTATTATGAATTATGATAGTTACGATTATTATTATTATTATTACTACTACTATATAGGAGGTACCTAGTACTTACACATTTTTTTTTTTTTGTAACAATCATAGCTGCCATTTCTTACACGAGATAAATAGCCGTGACCAATAACCCTAAACAAATCGGACTTAAAAATATGTATCAAATTTTTAAAAAAAATACCAAAATTCATAACCATCATTAACAACGGCAGTAATAAATAATAATTAAAACATTTGAAAAATATCGAACAATATTTAAATATTAATTAATATTATAATATTATCTTTTTTTATTTTGAATCAGGTACACAATTAATTTTTTCCTATTGTAATAAAAACATAAATATGAACAACATAACAAATTATTACACTTATTTTAGTCTAATAAATTATTATACAAATGATTATAAGAGAAAAACAGTAAATGATAATAACCATAGTATTCTTATTTATTTTGTTGTATAATATTTTAGTAAACTAATTCATACACCATACACTCTCAATCTCGATATTTGGAAATAATAATTATATAGTGTGCTATAATAAATTTATCATATTATTGAATAATGGTCAGCATATTACATTCATTTTATCTGAGACCATAATTGAATATCATTGAGAATTTTTATCCTCAATAAATACATTATAGTAATTCATAAATTACCCGTTTGAATTTCACTTTGAATAAATATCCACATTTTTAAAAAAATAATTTGCCTAACTATTAAGTACAGTAAAAACGATGACCACAAAAAATTTCTTTTAACTTGGTGAAAAAAAAACTGACGTATTTTTAAATATGTCCCTTAGATATTATACATACATAATATATTATGTAATCCTGAAAATCATAATTTAAATATATTTAATGCACTATTAAAGTATAGACGAGGGTTGAACAATATTCAATATGCTTTGGTTGTTTGTATGTATTTCATTAATCGAAACTGATTTTTGACAGGTAAAATTATAGTAAAAAAGTAAAAAAAATATGAACAAAAATAAAAATTATAATTATAATAATCGTGGTTAAAAAAAATTCTTCTTGTTATAAATTATTTTCTGATTTATTGAAATGAAAAGAAACCATAAATTTATTAATTGTTTTTTTTTATTATTGGCTTTTATTATAGTACAAAACAAAAATAGGTACCTATTACATTTATTTTTTAACCTAACCGTTTTTTAAATAAGTTTTTTCGAGGATATATCAAAATACCGTAATTGCGTAAACATTAAGATTTAACAAGATGTGTTTATACGGTTATAAATTGAATGTCCTGGTTATTTAATAAAAAAATATATATTAATAAAAAATATGTATTATGTAGGTAATATTACTATTTACGTACTTAAATATTTATTAATTTTTTTATTTCAAATAATTTTTTTGTGTATTTAAAATGTTTGATTCCATATTTTATTGATTTTAACTTCTATAAATTCCAAGTCCTAGTTATGATTATCGTACAAATTTAAATGTCCCATGTCACTAATTATTTCGGTGCTAAAAATAACGAATTATTGATGTTTAAAACGGTAGTATTTTTATTATGTATAATTTGCTCCATCAAGTTATACGCTAAATAGCTTCATACGAAATAATGTGAAGCGCGAAGAGATCACTGCGTGTTCAACACGTTGTTGATAATTTTATCCAAAATTCGTGCGCTTCTAACATGACGTTTAATGAATATTCCTAAAATATATCATAATTACCTGCCTACTATATTGTGTTCTTGTATATTATTAAGGTTAATATGCACATTGACGTCAGGTATTTAGTATAAATTATAATCGCTCGTTTAGTAACCGTCAAAAAAAAATAATACGTTTATACTTATTATATTATGATATTATAAAATTCTAAAACTATAAATACACACGTTATAAGTACCTACTTTTTTCCCCCGATCTGAAATTATTATAACGTAGTACGACGTATGAAGAAAAAATAATAGATATATACGAAGACTTTTTTTCACCGTATTCGATTTACCGGCCAACTCGTGCAAAACGCATATGTTAAATATAATATAATATTATGTTATTCGAAATATAACAGTATCTAATCATAATTTTCAGAACGTTCGATATAATATTATTGTTATTGCTAACCCTCTTTACAGATATTTAATAATTTTATATTATAACATATACATGCATCACAAACGTGTCTGTCTTATTCCGTTAGCGTTAATATGATTAATTCGTGTAGTAAGGTATCTATTATAACGCTATGGTAAATTTACTTCGAATGAATAACCGTACAAACTTAAATACGATGAGTCTCATAGCCTTATAGGTATTACTTATGTTTATAATATAGTCAGTGCGTCTAACCTTAGGACTAGACTGTTACTTGAAAGATGTGCCAAGCAATAGTCGTATACTAACCTACTCGTTAAGTTAGTGAAATATCGTTCAACGTGACAGAGTTAATCCATAAACCATAAGGTTTTATTGTACCATGATAAAAAAAATAGATATTATGGTTCACTAAATGCCCTTTCTGTAATTTCAAAAAAGTTTTTCTTATAATTTGACTATTATGATGGGTATAAAATAGTATATTGTACAGCTATAACTTGTAATGGATTCGTATGGTAGGACGAGTTAATCTTTAACTGATGTAGGCGATAACTTAATAGTTTCTTATTTTTCAAAAATCCAATATCAAGATATTTAAAAAAAAAATCGTCCCCCGTAGACTTCCGGAAAAAATAAAGTAAAAATAAATTTAAAAGCTAAGTCAACAAGATCAATTATTATGACATTATACTGTTGCGTTGCTGTATTGCACGACAGATGATACCGCATGACTGCAATGTTGTGGTATTGGAAAAACTAGAGACTTCTCAACGGGACGCGTTATTAGCTTCGACAAATGTTAGTATAACATTGCGTATCAACAAGGTGCAATGAAATCGAGCAAATCGTGAAGATTCCTAATCGGACACGACAATTGTTTCGCAACTGCTGCAACTACGGCGCCGCAAATATTATTCTACTCGCGCGTACGCAATCATTTACAATATTATATTGACGATATCATGATTACCCTATGTCTGAACGCGACATTGACGTCTCATTGTGTTTGATGGGCGGACGTGTAATAATTTCGCAAACATCGTAATGAAACAAAACGTAATCCGTCGGCGATAAAATACAATATATTTTATAATTTTAAACGAGCAGTGCGCACGCGCCGCGAATTACGGGCCACAATGGCAATTAATTATCAAGTATATTACGCGTCGAGCAGTCTACGGGTCATCGGACAGTGGGCACAGGGACTGTGTATGCAAATTGATCGTTTGTAACAATAATAATAATAATAATAATATTGCGTTTCGAGACAATAGCTTCATCATTAGAAGAGGCCACCGCCTCCGCAACCGCAGACGTTATGTTATTATCATACTAGCAGCGGTATTACCTATTTCGTGTATACATAATACATTTCATGCTCAACCATAACCTACGTTGATATTAAAACATACAACGTGTGATATAATTAATAACGCGTACAACACCGACACCCTTGGCCGATACGTATCGCCCCTCGTCATCGTCATCGTCCGTCGCATTGACCGCGCGACGTCTGTTGCACAACGAATATCCGAACGATTGTACACAACATCATATTATTATTAATATTATTATGCGACCTCGAGTCACGGTCCAAATACTCGTGTGTGTATATATGTTCAGCGAGTTTACGGTGGGGCTTGGTGCGATCTAAATGTTTGATTAAGAAAAAAAACCATGTACCCATCGCACAGCGCGCAGCATCACGGCATCCGGTGCGGGTATGTTTATCGCGGTTTTTTTCCACCCGTTCGCAGAACCAATCGTAACGGTGTTATGTCATGTACCTGTACAATTTTCCTGGAAAGCCACTTGCGACGCGAATACTTCCGTCAACCCATAAGCCATGATAATGGTAATACATGAGACCCGAGCACTATAGGTGCATCGGCAAATGTTTTTACCAGCCCGTTTTTTTTCCCGCGCGTAAGCATCACGACGCTTTTTATCTTTTGCCATTCGGTACATAGTGATTTAAAAAAAAAAAATGAATTTAATGATTTAATTTGCAAAAACCTTATAAATAATAATTTCCTAATGATAATGATTTATATAAACGAATAGGTTGCATTTTTGACAGTATAATAATAACTTATTTTCCACTGAGTATTTGCCATTTGGTTAATATTTTGTTCCGTGTCAACTAAAAACTTTTTGAATTAAATATATTTTTTGTTAACTCAGCCTTAACTTTTCAACGTTGACTCGATTTAAGATTTTCTCATTAACTTTCTCACCTTTTCATAAACAATATGTATATCATTTTATAATATTATAATATATAGAGACAATAATATGCGAATGCATAACACCGCGCCGGGACCGGTCGTCAAATTTACATGCTCTGGTTTTTTCAGACCGTTATTCACGGCCGACCTGAGTGATTGGTCTTGAATATATACACGCGAGTACGTATATACGTATATATTATATTTTATGTCTGTGCGGTAAATAAAAAAAAAAAAAAAAATTGGATTTGGCCGGAAAACCGTTTTCCATCATAACTGGCGCGTGTCCTATTGATTTTGGCAATAAATTGGTGGTTATATTGAATATATATACATTATATTATTATTATTATAAAATAATATTGTTATTATGTGCATATCATAGATAATTTTTTTGCGGGCGGAACCGATGAGAATTTATTATACAGGATAATTAACCAATCATTATAGTCACCACCAGACACCAGCTTATCCTTAAATTAGATTATGACCCACAATGTCCTGTAGTAATACAATTATTAACTTGCATTAGTCGCATTTACTTTTACTGTTTAAATTAAAACATCCTTTATACTATAAATTGTTAAGAAGACGATTTTTTTAAATAATTTAATGTACCTTAAACGAAATTAACCTTATCTAATCTAACCATGGTACATGATGTACAATATGAATGAATTGATTTTGGTCACACAATCACACGAATCTTAAAATAATTCATTTGACTCATCCATGTGCAGTCTTCCATTAAAGTCTCTCAGCACAGAATTTCGATGTGACATGTATTATTATATAATAGAATTTATTTATATAATTCTCGTAGTTTATACAGTGATGTACTGATGTATAATTATTTGAACAGCATACAAGTATTATTACAGATTTCGGTTGACGTCGTCAAAATATGGTATTTAAATCTTACAAAGGAGTTTGTTAAGTTTCTTCAACGGACCTTCCACGTATATATATTAAATAGGCTTAATTTGAGCAAAGGAATTGGAGTAAACATCATATTATATTGTATAGGTGTGTAATTAATTTATAACATAATGTACTGCAAAGTACTGGAAGTTATGTTTATTCGACTATACAGGATATACCAATTACCTATGCATCTATCTATATTATATACATAATATCTACTACCGACCCACGGAGACGGACGGACGACAGGACGCGTCGCGTCATTCTTTAGTTTCCTACCGAACGGTATTTCTGCAGTGGAACGAGAACAATGTGCAAATACATCCGTACACCTATATACACGCACATGCTTATATAATAGTTAGGTACACATTGAATGCCTATAATATATAATGCATATGTACTGGTCGAAGGCAAAGTTCCGTGTTGTCACGACCGATATAAAAACGCGATGTAAAAACAACAATAAAAAAAATAAATAAAAAAAACGACAACGGTTTAATATTTCTACGCAAACAATAATATAATATTATAACGTTGTATATTATTATATTATTGTACATTTGTTGTATTATACACATGCGCGCGCGCGCTCGCGTAAAGGACGAGAACACAATGTCGTTTTGTTCAATTCGGTGTACAGTTATGCGCGAACCAATATGTGTACAAATATTGTTATTATTACTGTCGTATAGGTATGTGTGTAATGTATAACATGAAACGTACGTGCTTATATATTATATATATTATCATCATTACGGTCGTGTTTGCGCGAAATCGGACACACGCGAAGCGATCGTGGCGCAAAAATCATATCGTTATTGTTGTGTATACACCTACCTATAGCTATTTTTATTATGACGTGTGGGCATGATGTATGTAACAATAATATTATAACACATAAGAACCGTATTTGCACACTGCGACAGTGGTGAATCGGATGTACACAATAAAATAATAAGTGTACGCGTAGTATATCACATAATAGTGTTGTCCGTGACAATTTATTATCGTCATTATCGCCGGCATCGGTTCGAAGTTTGTGTGTGTATAGTTGTCACTTTTCGTCTCGTTTTTTGACACACACACACACACATACACACACATACGGTGCGTTAAGTCTCCGAGTGGTATTATCGTATATAATATAATGTACAAAAATAATACGAAGAGTGTTATACACTGCGATTGCGGTGGGGCATCGCGTCTGAGAGAGAGACACGAGAACGAGGACATTGACGCGCGTCCGCCAACGGAATTTACCGATCGACAGAGATCGCGATCGCTCGCGCCGAGTGCGAATGTAAAGTAATAATGATATAATATAATAGAGAGCAAACAAGTGCGCGCGCGGAACGGGCTCGGTGAGATGATGATAAGAGGAGAAGAAAGACACAATACCGATGTTATTATGTGTGTGTGTGTGTGTGTATACGTATACATAGGTACATACCGCGGTCGTTGAGAGATGTCAATGACAAACGACAATATAGTGCAACGCGGCTGTGTGCAGCACCTGTTTCCCATCGAAATCTCACGAACCAAATAAAAGTGCTCCATTGTTATAACAATCGATAACGTGACGAATTCGCTCGGCATTGTGTACCGGCAGCAAATACAAGCCGCAAAACACATTTTATATTATTTTATTATTATTATTATTATTATATCGCCCGCCGCCACCGGTTCCTTCCTATTCCATCACTCCACGGCCGAGACAACTTACTCGGCGGTAGCTATGTATATAATATAATATTGTTATACGCTATTCCGCCATCTCCCGTTTCTCGTCTCGTTTTTGTCTTCTTCTCTTCCCGTCGAGTCTTCGTCTAGCTGTACACATTTTTAACACTGCCACCCACCACCGATTCGTACGTTTCTGTTTTACTATACATATAAACATATATAGGTGTTTGCTCACAATTAATTTCTCCTTGTTATCACTATCAATTGACCAATACAATTATTGTCATATTAAGAAAAAATTAAATTCCCGTTTTATCCACGTTATAAAATTGTTTACTGTTACCATCAAATAATTAGTATTTATCTCTCACACACACACGCTATATTGATATCAATTACCGTCACACGTTATTAATGAACACCGATTTAACGCGCACGTAATGCTAACAATGTCATAAAAATATCCTCTTTTTTTATTTTAAAAATGACAGTGACCGATAATTCATCTGGACCTTTCGAAATCAGTGGCTATTTTAGCTGTATTTTTTTGGATTATACGTATCGTTTGGAAAAGGGGGGCTCCCTATACCGAAACTGAATACATGTACGTTACGAATTATTGTATTTGAACACTCAAAACGTCGTATACTCCCTAAAGATAGCTACGGTCAGTATGGACTCTCAGTGAGTATAGTGGTGACATTCTTACATTTAGTGTAGTATAATGAGAATACGTCTTCGCAATCCGCATATATGTCAGGTGATCAATTATTTCAATGTCTTATTGACTATTAACGCGGCGGATCAGCGCCATGTATATATTATACATTTTATATATTTTATTATCGTTATTATAATATATTTGGTTGAATTTTTAAATATTTGGGATGCACTGTGCTGCAGATATGAATTCGACGACATCCACAAAAAAGGGTTACCTAATATATTATATTGTATATAATATAATATTATACTTGTATATTAAACTATATTATATTATATTATAGATCACAGGAATTTTGCAATCGACAAAAAAATCGGAACGTTTGATAGATACTTCAGAAAACTACAAGTCACGTAGGTATATCCGAATCTATGATGTATAATAATATATTGTATTTTAACACAGCGGATGCGGTAAATGGGTTTTTTCAGTTTTTTTTTTTTGCCAAACGAGATACGTACGATACGCACATCGATTTTGAAATTAAATTCTGTGTAACAGTGTCCATTGTGTGGTGTGTCACAGCGGCGACTGACCGCGCTACTACGACTTTTAGTCATTTTATTCCCGTGGGACTGTGTTTCAAAATCCATAGTAATAATAATAATAATTTAATTTAGTGTTGTATCTTGTATATTATATTTTAATCACATCCGGTTGTTAAGAGATGACGATGGCGACTACATGTCACGTAACTTTATAAACGATTCATTAGTTTCGGTGATCTTCCGGTCAAAAGCCGGTCATCGACAGTTTAAAAATAAAAGTCATTGGCATCATTGATCGTCTACGACTTTAACCTTTCTCATATTATTACCAACCACATAATATTATGAAATGTTGATGAAAGAGAGATAAATAATTTTCATTATGGCCGATATACCTATAAAACTCCTATTCGCGGTAGACCACAGGAATATTATACACACGCAGGTGTCTAACGTTTTAAAATCTAGAAATTACGGGAGTGGGTCAGACGCGGTCATAATATATTCTATAAATCCTCGAATAGAAATGGAACGCGCGTGTGCTATGTTTGTCACGGGAACGTCTAAAACTGAACTCAGTTATTGACAGATATAGAATACTATTGCAATGTACTGAATCCATCAAATAATATTATTATATTATACATGAACATTTCACTACGAAAAAGAACATTCTCGAGATGTCGCCACATAATACAAAGCCGGAACAAATAATATATCCTATCACCGCATAACAATAATATATAGGTACCGTACGTATCTAATCCCAGTGAATGAATCGTTTTATAACTGGACCGGATCTTACGAAAAGAATAGATCGAGCGATATGTCTGAGAAACCTAGTTTAACTTGTGGTCAGACGACAGAGAAGAAAACCGGCCACACAAGGAGTGCATACTGTTTTATCATAGGCACCTACTTAATGCAAAATGGGTGGGAAAAAACAGTTGGTGTGTACTTACAGTGTGAGATTTTGTGATCAAATTAACATTTTTCTGAAAGTCGATTAGTAAAAAATTGTGACAAAAAAAAAAACCAAATTGCATATTATTATTAGGTATATGAACGAACTGCAAAAAATTATTTTAAAAGAATCTTGGAAGATTTATCTTAAATTCTTTAATCTTAATGATTGTCATAAACATAATAAGACACCACGAAATACGCGTGACACGTATTTCTTCTATACTCTCATATTATATCACTAAAATTATGGTTAATTATTGTATGAGACTAGTTAAACGAATATGAAAGGATACTAAAGTACTATAATATAAAAACAGACCGAACGGTGGTATAATATTATATTATAATAATTAAATTTGTCGCGATATTTTTTATAGAAAAATGCAATAATAAGAGATTTTATTTTATACATATTATGATGCATAGGAAGACACTGACAGTTCCGGTATACGACGGGTCCAATAATAATGGTCTGATGAAGTTGATGTTCTTATAATTTGTTGACCGGAATGGAAAAGAAAAATTGTACCTCCCGATTTACATTTATTTATACACTTAAAAACAAAAAATAACGAGTGACGACTGTTCGCCTGACCGCAAATGGATGGGAAAAGCAATACATAATACGCGAATGTCAACGACGAATATTATCATAATTATTTTTACGAACTATCGCCCCGCGCCCCCCTTTCATATCCAAATCGATTGCATTTACTATACATGACCGGTTGTTTATCGCAACCTGCGGTAGTCGCCAAAAACGAGAAGAGACGAATTTTAAAACGGGTTCGTAAAAATATTGGTCTTCGATCAATCGATCGCGGTGCACCGGTCGGTTACGCGTCATTAGCATGTATCCTGTTCTTTTTGTCGCCAAACTGTAATAATATCCCAGTTGACCATCGACAGGCCATTGGCGACCATAATGATGACAATAATAATAATATTATAATAGGATTACAGTATAGGTACCGCAAGACTATTACCGGCCTTGTTATATATAGCCTGCGATTGACTTGCGCATATTATTATCATGATTTCTTTTGAAAAACTGTTAGCGTTATTTTTTTTTTAGCATAGCAGAAAACACGACTACCGTTAATAGTAATGTATTCCAATACAAATCATTTTAAATGCCCAACAAAGTCAAAATATTATTAGGTACTTTAAAAATAAGCTCAACCCTTCCTAATTCTAATTATATTAAACGGTATAATTTTTAGTTTGTGATCGTTTATAGATTTTTAGATTTTTAGTTAGGTATGATAAACATTTAGTGTTTTACATTTATAAAATCATCATGTACTCCAACTTTATGCATGCGCCATATTTGTATTTTGCGTCAATAATTGACAAGAAGAGTACTGTGATATTATATAGATACCGATTTACAACAACTAAATATATCGGCTTCTATATTGGACTTAATCCAGGCTTGTTTGTGTTAAATAGAGTTTAAAATCGAGTTCATATTTAATTTGAAACTAATAAAAAAATAGTGTATATTATAGAAGATCGGTAGTTTTAGAATTTCGGCTCATGAACCTTTCTCGCCTGATAACTATAGCGAATAATAAAAAAATAACTATATTCATATTGTTATCTCGTTTATTTTTATTATTTTTTGAATAAAATATAATATATAATATACATATTATATTTCTACATTCAGTATTAAGCTATAAATTGCAATACACTTATCTAAGTAGTAAATAACGACTGAGGTACCTAACCGTTTAAAACTTGCAATTATTTATTATGTTTAATACATTTCTATTGTCTATAAAATTAAATATTGTAAATACGATTACTGATTATGATTTATATCTTAGACCATTACCCCAGTTGTTTACATAATAGTAATAGTATACACCTCATAATAAATAATAGATATTAGGCTAAGGAACTTTGTGAACTTGGCTTATTTGGCTTGCAGTCCAACAACTCGATAATAATTATTAATTATTATTAGCTTAACTGTGTACAACATTTAAGTTAGTATATTATTATAATGTAGGTAATGTATCATTTATGATCATCACCTTCCAGTTTCTCAAATTTATTTCTACCATTATATTGAATTATTTTCATATGACCCTCGGGTAAAAAAGTTTAGTGACCCCTAGTATAGGATATGGTAGAGTTGACGTCTGTCATGATTCTATTTATTTAGGTTATTTAAATACTGCTAAATGTTTACTAAAACATAATTTTTGCATACCAGATATACACGACAAAGTAGTAAAAACAATTGTTGTAGAGAATGGTATTTTGCTATATACATTATACTTACATAACAATATATGGTACTAGGTTTTACTTTTCCGAAGTCAAAAACGAATGTTTGTTTTTATATTAAAATGGGAGTAGATTTCTATGTGACAAAATCAATGAATTTACAGAACTTTTATCTGAATAATTTAAACGACCAAATGGTATACAGTCGTAAAGACCCACTAATCGTTTGCCGTTTGGCGTTTGCAACGTCTCAAGAAGAGGAGTGTACGACAATGAGCTACTGCTACTCTATCATATAATATTATTCTTATAAATGACAAAATATATATTATTTTTATTCAATTTGCGTTCTTTGCGATTATTTAGCATTTTAGCGGGGACAACTGATCGTGGACACGTTTTTCTATATATTTTTAACCCGGTCACGATTACTTCTTTCAAAAAATTACACCTAAATTTTATATTATATAAATGCTAACAAATCTGAATTATGCTATGTTATTACCTTCAGTTATTTGTATGTGTGTATGTATGTGTGTAATTTATGTATGTGTGTTACGGACATTATTTTTACGGTTCGAATGCGAAATATATTATGTAAATCATTCGCGCTAAATACACCTACATTTATTCAAATGTATTACTTCTACAATGTCATGGTTTTAAATCGCAAAAACGTTACAATAAGATAGGTACTATTACAATGCCAGCCGTAGTATAATACATCACACATCACTACCCTTTTCACCGTCAAAACGGTACTTTTTAAGATTCTGACCGGAAGAACACTATCATTGCAATTGTACAATAAGCATTTATTTATTTTTTATCGGCATCTTAAAGGATATTATTATATAGGTTATACAATTGCATTACCAAATCAATTTAAAATCGGTTGAAGATTACGTTTTACTACCTACATTAGGTACTTATAAGTTATATATAAGCAAGTCCACATATAATGCAGAACAATAGAACTGCATCAACAAACATCCAAACGTACCAGTGCTGCAGTTTAATGCAATTACTACGAATTCGATGTATAAGTGTTTTCGTTCGCGGACTGTTGTAATTGAATTTTAACTATACACTATAATATAATATTAAATAACTTTGAAGTATGAAATTCCAATATTGAACGTCTAGTGTTTAGGTATACATTATGTTTGAAATTGAAAAATATGAAAACAAAAAAAATTATATATATTATATAGTTAGTGGTAGCTCAATATTCTTATAATTAATTTCTCGAACGACCGTCAAAAAATAAAAATAAAAAACAGCAAAACAACTGTTCTATGTTTGCAATTTCAGTTTTTTGAAATTCGATAACAATAGTAATGATTCGAACTCGATATAATAATACGTCTCGAACACACCCACGGGAGTAGCACTAACTTAAAGTCAATGCAGATAATATTAGGGCGGACGTCTGCTATATACTATAGTATGATATATATTTTTTTTATCTTTTCCGAATGAATGAAGTTAAGAATTATAATAATAGCGTATTGTTGGTAATGGGTATATACATAAAAAAAATAAAACCAATTAATATAAATAATTGTCTAGTACAAGGTGGAGGTTCAGTGGCGGCGTGAACATAAATCGAATTGTACCAGATAACTACGAAACCATTGCGCGTGGATATTACAATATTATATATCAAGTCAATTGGGTATATTAATTTTCATCTGAAGCTGTAATAATATATGGTTATGATAATAATAATAATATTATTATTAAGACTGTTGTTTGGTGCGTGGTTTTTCGTTACTATAATGCGTAATTATCCAACTATTAATAAAACGAGACAAATTTGTAATGCGTTATTTATTATTACCCCGTTCACAATGAATTATCTCGCTTATTGTCATTATCTTTGGAGTACAATGAGAAATGTTTAAATCAAAAATAAACGCACCCATGGAAAAAAATGTAATTGGATCCGAATTTTTTGTTATTCTCGTATAATACAAAACGATAATTATATCTATAGTCACAAAAAAAGACGATTCGGGGAAAAAATATATACCGCCCACGGTATCATTGCACCATTCTGCTTCGATGTCAGAAAAAAATTAAATTAGTAAGCGCATAATATTAATAACGAAGACACCAACACATCCGTAAACAGTTTGTTAAACACTATTTGTTAAAAACAATTCGGTGATGACAAAAACTACTCGAGCTATATGGTTCTAGTGAAGAAACAGAATTTGTTAACATGCAAATTGAAAAAAATTGATTATTAAATATCGGAAAATAAATTTACTATACGTCTATACATTTGCGCACGCTAAAAAATTCTCTTATTTTTATAAGATTTTTATTTTATCATTAAAAATTGTTGTGTTATTTTCTGAGCGAAATAGTTTTTCTACATAATTTCTTAATTTTTTGACAAATAGTACATAGTACGCCCTACAAACGTGGAGTCACTAGAAAATTATTTTGAATAGATTTTACATTTGAAAATGTTGATTATCTTTAAAATCTCATAAAAATTATCTATATCAAATTATTTTATAGCCCAATCATCCGACCATGGCAATGAGCAGAATAAAAATAACTTATGCATAATGTTAATAAAATATCACATAGTAGTGACTTGTATTGCGTAGCCGTATATTAAAACATACTGCCACTCAATATGTCTAGTTCAGACATTAATGATTTCGAAATATCTTATACTACGCATCTTTGTGCACAAAAATATAAATTATTATATCACGGTAAAACAAATTCAGAGCTCAGAAATCGTAACATATCATTTCCTAGTTATGAGAGATTATACATATTATACAATCCAAGAAATGTATTTTCGCAATCATTTATGGTATTTAATTTTTTGTTTTTTATTATATTTCATGCGTTTTATTGATACACAGAAAATTGTTTAATTTGTATGCATATTTTAATGTTCTTTTAAAATATAAATTTAGAGTTCTTTAGAGAGAGCATATATTTGAAAAAGAAAATGATGTTAATCATTTCTGAAATTAAAACAGTATTATATAATATTGTTATTACAATTATAATGGTGATTAGTTCGATTAGTTATAACTATGTTTATTTTGCCCAGATATCAAACTATTTCGTTTAATATTCAATAACATGTATCAAAATGTTTTACTCGAATAGAATGGGCTATTTAAAAAAAAAAAAAAATGTGTGAATAGCAACAATTTTTTTTTGAATACGACAACACGTATGTGTAATATGAATATTGTTACAACTTCCGAGCACTGATCAATTCACTTTAAGCAATACAATAGAAACATTGTACTCATTCAATGAACAATTGAACAATAATTAATAAATTCGTTGTCTTACCTGAATCAGTAATAACGTGAACGCCGCGTACTGGCATCTATAAAAAAAAAAAAACATTAGATATTTGTACCAATATTCTAGAAGATGCTTAATAACTTATAATTAATATAATTATTAATAACAACAATAATAATAAAAAAACTTAAAGCTTATGAATATAAACTATAGTGAACTATTGTTTAAATAGTTATAATAAATTATATATGCTATGTCTATAACATAACTTAAATTAATTTATAGTAATAATCATTAATCATTCAAACATAATATATTTTTAGTTTCAAGTCTGTGACTTGAGATTTTATCACCGATCGACTGATCAGCAGTTTTTCTGTTCATAAAAGTCTATCCAATATTAAATGTAATATCGACAACGGCTTATAACTACAAATACTGAACAGTAAATACATATAATGAATTAATATAACATACAATTAGTTGGCAGGGGTCTAGTAGTGAGAAGACTAACCTAAGCTATTAACCTTGCAGCAGTTTTTCTGATAATTTTTCTCAATTTTCCTCAAAAAAACCACTTTCAGTCTGAGTTAAATTAATTAATTACAAATTGAATAAAAAAGTCTTACAGTGAAACCAGTGGACATCCTTTTAGAAACAAACTCATACTAACTTTTTACAAACTGAACCCTCTACATTTCGGACTTCTCTAAAAAATGAATACAATTGCATAGACTAATAGAGTCCAGTATTTTAAGGTTCCACTGTATTACGGCTATAATAACATAATAAAGTATTTGATCGGCGTTCGAAGAAATTATCAATTTTTTGATAATAGATAAGAAATAATTGAAAATTATCATGTTAGAAAATAAAGTTGTTTTATAAGTACTATTTTTTTTTCAAAATAAACATAGATATTGATGTGTGAATATAATAACAAAGTAGAAATATTAATTCAAAGATGTCGCTGATACGATTTATTTATAAAGACATTGAGTAATATTGATTTATGTCCGTAAAAAACTGTTAATACATCTCATCTCTACTTTGAATATAAATATTGTAATACTAATAACAGCAATTAGAAGTCAATATTATAATTAATATTTAGTATAAATATCATTTAATTCATTGATTGTATGCTTTTTATTCGTTATTTCATGCGTCGTTAATGTTCTATTAACGTATTTTATGACTATTATAAAAATTGTATATATGACGTACGTATAGGTATTTGCATCATTTTTAAGGTAAAATATAATATTATTATAAAGTTACATAATATGGTTTTGATAAAATAATCAGAGTGATAATGAGTAGTGACTGTAAACAGTGTAGACAAAAGTATCGAATGAGTTATTGAATCAGGAAAAAAGGCAAATTCAATATGACTATTTCAAAATCAATATTTTAATAATTTTAGAAAAAAAAACGTAATTATTGAAGTTGTTTAAATATAATGTAAGTTGAACCGAATGATAATATCATCCAATTTTCTTTTATTAAAAACCATGAAAATAATTCTACAAAATTCTAACCTGTATAATATATATGTATGAATTCTGTGAATAAAGAAAGACAAATATTCTTACAACAAGACCAATAGCAACATTGAGTTTATAAGAACAATATTATTTCTTAGACCAATACTTCTATAGTTTTGATATTTTCCGTTTACTAACATATTTTTAGGTAATAGGTATGGATAATTTGTGTACTCATCACTATACGTATATTTTTCGCTGCGGGTGGCACGAGGGTCAACACGGGAAGAACGGGCCGCCCCGCAACGGTAAACCGCTGTTTTACGGTGCGTATAAAAATATAATAGTGATAAATGATAATAATTGAATATAATATGGTTATTAAATTCGCGTGGGACGCGTTATTATAGCGCGATTAATTATCGTCGTTGATGGATGGGCGCAAAAAAAAAATACGATTTTACGGAAAACGACGAGCCCAAAACGTATATAATGTGTCACGAATTCACGACGTCGCCGTTTGTTTTTACGTATATTATGTATTTATTATATCTTTAAACACACCCACACCGACAAATGTTTATCCGTAATACTCGTAATAATAGTTTTCGTGTTTCAACGGAAAATTGTGATTTAATGAACCCGTTAAATGTCTACACAAACTGTACTGTTGCGTCGCTTAATATGATTATTATTACAGCTTTAAATATTGTATATATTATGTTAACAACGTTTTAATTATCCAGTTTCGTTTATTTGTTTATTTTTTTTTTATATAATTTCTCTCGCACGACCATATCAAATTATATTCATAACTAGTAAGTTTAAAACTCTATCTCAGTAAACGGGACTTTTTGACGAAGTTAAATACAGTAAATTTATCCTCAAACAACATAGTGATCTCTCTCTTTCTCTCTCTGTCTGGCTGTGTATGTAAACACTACAACGGATGCAAAAGTTTTTGTAAGATTTCGGTCTCAGGAGAGTACAAAATAAATGCTCTTTGCCTTTGAAGTTAAATTCAGCCCTTATTAGTTATTATCGACTGTAATATTATAACAGTAACCCGGAGCGACCTTGGAAAAATACGCCGTATGCGCAATATATTTGATATTATAGATGGGTATGGGGTAGAAGGAACAGACAGTTGCGTTGGTAGAATCTGCGAGTACCGAAATACCATTCAATATTAATATTCGTGTTATATGTTGCCACGCGCGTTTAATATTATTCAATAACACCGCATGTTATATTCGTATACATCAAATTATTATAATTCGCAGACGACTGTATTATTTTGACGAACGGTACACTCGGAAAATACTCCTCACCACCAATGTGCCACTAGCCTAACTTTGCGGTAACGGTACTGTTCCCGCCACTGGGTTCGTGCCATCGCCGAGATGCGTACCCAACGGACTGGAAAATAGTCTATTTTTATTGTTATTGTTATCATCGTCATCATTATCATTATTATCATTATCATCGTCATCATCGACGTCGTCGTTCTCGTTATTAGTATTACACACTACTTCTACTATTATACTATTACGTTGCCGCCTGTTAAGTATTTTTATTTCTATAAAACGCGATCGAGACGATTAGCGGAGAGATGATTTTGAGAACAGTGAAACGTTGTACATCAGCGACTATTGTGTTATCCTAAAAAATTTACGTCACAAAATGTCTTTGTTTTGAATTATTCGAATTTCGAAAATCAGTCGTCGGTTTTCGTGCGCATTTTCCGACTTTCCCGTGATGTACCTACCTACACACAAAATCATTACTTTATGATGATTTATGGCGGTTATGAACAATTTTTTTAAAGAGTTGAGCTGATTTGGTTTGAAAATAAAACAGTTTTTGATTCGATGTTTGATTATAAGCTGTTTTTAAAAAGTAAACATAGGTCCTAACATTGTACATACCTAGAGATCACTTCGTAAAATTTATTATTTTTTCCTATCTGATAAATAATATACAATAATATGACATATATTATTATTACATTGTACCTAATACATTTAAACTATATACTATAGTCTATAACTCCATCATCATCGCTCTCCTCACCACTATATAAATTACAGTTCGCTGTTGTTCGGCGCCGCCGACGAGGTCTGACAAATCAGCCATAAAAACAATGCTGGTTCGTCCGCGGCTCGATGATAATAAGTAGAACGCGCCTACTACCAAGATACGTTTTACCGATAAAAGCCATGGCCTAAAAAATATTGTAATCTGGCACACTGCGAATTGATGATTTTATTTATGTAGGTACTCGCGGAAAACGTAATCGCGGAACTCGTCGAGGTGAAAAAATAAGTGGGTTTATAAGGTGTAAAACCGATCAGCCTCAAAACAACCGTCCGACATAAGTGGTAAGTATAAATAAATATATTATAGGTAATACAGAACGACAAGCCATTTTTTATTCGGGACATTTTTTTTTCTCCTTTTACTCGCTAAATTTTGTTTAAAACAACGTAATCTTTTTTTAGGTATTAATGTATTTTTTTCTTCTTCTATAAGTCTTTGTTTTAAGTTGCCGTATCGTCGACACCTGAACATTTTTGGTCCAGAAAAAACTCTGGCGATAGCATAAGATGGTTATATAAATACTAAAGAAATAACATTATCAAAATAAATAATGCGAATACCTATATTTAGTAAACTTATAGTGTTTATATCTATAGGTAAGTATATTAAATAATAATAATACTGTTACACACATTCATAATGATGTTATATTACAAATTTAATTTTCAACGCTTTTTTTGTAATATTACGTGCCTATCAACTTGTCAACATGCATTTAGTTTTATATCATAATCTTCATAGACACCCTCTTCGCAGACAATAATATATAGTGTGTCAATTGCGAGCGATTTATTTTTGATACAGGTGGGAATGCCAAACTAAATGAAAAGTTATGTGAACATTAGGTACAAAAGAAAACATCATTTTAGATCGAATAATATGTAAAAAAAAAAAAATAATAAGAAATTTATAATTGTTAAACTAAACATAATATTTCCTATTGTTTATTAATACGTATTATAATTATACTAAAAATCATATAATAATATATTTAAACAAAAATGTTTAATTCTCACTAAATTTGATATTATATAGGTACCCTTATACCTAACATAGCGATATATTTTTGTCTACTTATAATATCAAACGAAGGCGGACAAAAATTTTACGGAATTAATAACCGAATAACGTGGCAATACAATAATATAAAATCGCTATCATAAAAAAAATCCAAACAAATTACCTTAACCTAGAAAACTGCACACAACCGCATAAAATGTTTTTCTGAATGCGGAACAATAAAATCGTATAATACACAATTAAACAATGGTATGAGAAAAATAAAACGCGAAAAAATGATCTATAATGTAATTAGAGCGATCACAAGCTATATATAATTACTCTTAAAATTGATGTACCTATAATGTGTTTTTTTTTTTCAACAATACATTGAGACCTGCGGCGATTTATATTTAAAACACTTTATTTCAGTCGATTCATTATTCGGTTACATTATGATCGGAACAACGTTAACTGTACAATAGATATATTTAAATTATTTTTTCACGTTTGCTGCCATAAATGTATATTTTTTAGGTAACCAATACTATAATGTTATTACAAAGTACCTAATTACCTATACATGAATGATTTTTTAAATAATAACATGCCCGCTATGTACTCTATTGTACCAACTTAAATCATTTTAACGTCATGATTAATCGTATCATAGTGTATTCTATACCACAAAATTAAAGGCCGTCACAAAGAAATTATTTTACAGGAGTGATATTGAAAACAAATACTATTAGGTACCAATAGATAATATAATGTGTTTTTCGATCAAATTATTGATATAGTAAGGACTTAATATTTATGTACATATTATACTTTTAAAGTTATTTTTTTTGGTAAAGAAATAAAAGTTTAAAATCAACAAAAAATGATATGCGGTCGACTTGGACTTAATTAATTCTTATGATTTTATTTTATATTTTTTTGATTGATAATGTCAATTATAATACAGTTTATAAATTAACATTCCTATAAACCTCTATTCATATTTATTCACCCAAACGGTATTTTTATGGAATAAGCACTCACCAAAACGGTTTACGCCCAAAATAATGATATTATGGTAAACAGTTAGATAATATGACGAGTGAATGTAATAATTTATAATTACAATTTACAGTATACCTACCATAGGACCATCAACCATTACCTATCGTAATACAGAAAAACACGAGCTGTTGGTTGTGTACCATTTGTAAGTATATCTTTGTCAGAGTTAAGCGCTATAATCATACATCGACTTACAATTTTACATAATATACTTCAATATTCTGATCCAGAAGAAAACTGTGCATAGTTTGCTATACTCCAGGTACCTATATAACTCGGTCTAGAACTCTTATCAATTTAACTCTTGCTATTATATTAGTGGACTTAGTGTTAATACATTTGAAAAGATTACAAGAAAAATATTTTGATAATGGATCTAATTCGTTTTTAAAAAAATGGACTTGCGTTACTTTATTTCTGTACTATATTTCGTTGCATTTGATCGATAGATTAGTCTGTGCTCGTAATGTGTGTACGCGTTTATACAGCATAAAATGAAGTGGCGTTATGAAATAAAATAATAATTAACACCGAGATGGATCGTATAATATGAGAACCTGCGCACCGCGGTCATTATATTATTATTATTATTATTATTACATCGACCGAATAACATAGTGTTTCGTAATTTATTATTATTTTTTTAATAATCCGTTACGGTGCAGTTGACTCTATGACGAATAATATCATCATCGTCGTCGTAGACATACGCTTATCTACCTGCGACTCCCATACGCATCACTTGTACAGATAAACATAATAAATTATTATCGTCGAATATTAGGTATTATTAAAATAGTAATTATTATTATTTAATACAATATTACGCGTTTTGTATTATTCGACGACGGTAGAGTATAATATAATACCATTATTATAATTTGTATTTTATAACACGACCAAAGCACTCTATTTATAGTATTATTACACTACAGTTAGTAGTTAGTCGTTCCCCTTCACCACCGCTACGTATAATAATATTAGACCGTAGGTGTCTTATATCTACCCTTCTTCAAAAGCCGACCGAATCGGCTTCGTCATCGTCATAGTACACGATCATTACTGCTATTATTATTATTACTAATATGTCCGATAATGATGTAATAATAATGATATAATATTGTCGTATGTGTGATTTTTATTTTTCGAGCTACCTACCCATTATTATAATATAATTCGTGTACGCGACAAACAATTTGTTACCAATAATCCGAACGATACGGCGGCTGATCGACACAATGCACGCTCGTCATTATTATTTATTTGTATTACATCGTGAGACTGGTCACTACCTACCTAATAGTTATTATGTATATATCATTATATTATATGTGATACCCCGTGGGCGTTCGATGGAAAGGCTTTAAAATAACACATCTGAATGTTTTTTACGCCGTCAAAAAAGACGATTCTTTAACACGTCTGTATTGTTAGAATGGCTTATTATTATTTGATCGAAAAACCGTCATCATACGTACGATTAATAATAACAGCATCACACGTACGGAATTAATATAAATAAATATGAAATTTAAAATACTAACATAAGATAAAAATTGGGTATTCTGAATACGAAGACAAAAAATGTATTTCGAGTTCGGCCATAAGCCAAAAACTGTTATAAATTCTACAATAATATTTTGGATACTATTTATTATTATATTATAGTAAGATTTTTTTTAAATCATAGAAGGTTAGCCCAACTATAATTATAATATTTGTGTGGGACAAACACTTTGCGTATACTGTATACATTATATAATACATTTGTGTATATTATCTACTATACCTGCTATCTATTATATTGTATACCTATGACGCTTGACGATTTAAACTGGCTCACACTGTAAACTCATCGTCTACTCGTTATATTATCGTACATCGATGATTTGATGAACGACGTTCCTATACATACACCTACCTACCTTAATACGATAATAATAATATTAATAATATAATAACATAATATAAATATTATATCGATAGTACATGTAAGCTGCGTGATTCCGATTCGTCATAGACGTCGTCCGTAACCACGCGGTTTGCGCTCATGATGTATTAACAAACAAACATACCTGCCATAATATAAGCTGGTAATAACGATGTAATATGTGTATGTGTATGTGTGTGTATGTGTGTACGATAATAGCCGGAGAAGATACGAGTTGTGTTTTTTTTCCGCATCCATTCTCTAACGAACGGAACACCAGAGCGAACGTAATAATGTTATGTGTGCGCAAACACGATATTTGTCTGATCTACATATTATTATAATAAATAGGTATATAATAATGTGCATATAGATACGTGCACACGACCGTCGGGGTGTAAATCGTTTTACTGTTATGCAGCGTATAATAATTACAATTATTATACCGTCTTACGAAATCCGTGGCGTTACGGATGGCGGTGCAACGATATATAATACGGATATTATTCTATATAATATATATATCGTCTTCACCGCGCAAATCAAATCGAAAATATTTTGTAACTTTTTTTTATCGTTTTCAAAATGTCTCACATTTTCGAATCTGTAGGGTAACCGTGGAGAATTGTTAAGACAGTGGTTAAAGTGGTCGGAAACAGTGTTAATATTGTTTTTGAATATTAATAAATAATATTATATTGCCCACCGCGAACACAGCGTGTTATGTACGGATATTTACGAACGATCAACGAATCGAATATAATGAATTGTTTTATTGTGCACATAAAGCTCGTTAAGATGGACACGTTATAATTTTAAAGCTACACGTGGGATCGTTTTTATTAAATCATTTAGTTTAAGACTAAGCATTGAATAAATCATCATTCTACGAAAAACTGTAAATCTGAAACCCGTAGGTAATATTTAAAATAGAACTTTTTTTATCTTAGTTTAAATGTCATGTATTTTCATTAAAAAAAAATACGATATGTCCTAAACAATAAATTAGGACATTGAATACCTATTGTATATTTTTAAAAATATTTATCTTGACATAAACATTAAAGCGACACGCTCGTTTATTATAAGTTCGCAGACTGCAAATAGAGTTTTCGATGTTAATACAACTTTCGACGTTTCGGTTATGTGAGTCGTTTCGGCGAAGATGTAAAAAAAAGCAAAGTACACCGGAATAGATACCGAACGATGATCGCGCGTTTATATTATAATGCGTACACCGTTCTGTATTATATGTGTCATGTATGTATTATTATTATTAATTCTCCAGGATATCCGTTTGAGTATATACTAATATAATGGCTGAATGACATGTAGTACTATACGAACGGAACGAGTTTAATCCGAAACGGCCGTAACGCCGTGTGAACGTGACGGGGCCGGGCGAGAACCGCGAGATGATTTTCGTATTTTTTTCCGCGGTTTTTTGTTCGTCCTAAACGACGTGGGTACGCACTATAGGAATACAACTTGGGCGCATTCGTCCGACTGTCGCTGCCGTTGCAGTAAATAACAACGATATTGTTATATTATTTACTAACGTGGCCATAACTACACGACCAGTGATTTCTTACGATATGATATCGTTATATCGTATTTTACCTCCATCCCGATTTTATCTCGAAGGCAGCGCACGTCATCGTAGTCACGCGCGACGACGTTGTATTATAATAATAATTATAATTATTGTCGTGCACATCACCTAGATGCCTAGAAAATCGAGATGGCAAAATGGACGTTTAAGAGACTTTTCGAGTACGTGCCCGTCATTATGACGACCTGCGTTTATTTAAAAATAAAATAAGTAATATCTAGCTCGTTGCGCAAATGAAGACCGCACTGCGAAAACCGTAAAATAACCAATAATTTGTGTCTACTTAGGCATGATAATTCCTCGAACGATCGAAGCATACAAGTCGCCACCACAACACCGTGATGGTGTTCGCACTCATACATATAGTATATATTGTAATGCATATCCAATGTCTTTCCGATATTCTAATTTAAAATTTTCCCGACTCCAATCTTTTTTCCTCAGCCTTTCACTGCTCTTTTTCCTCTGCAGAGTTTTTCCCTGCTCTTTATTCCTCGATAAGCCCTCTATAGATACCTATAGTTTTAAAATTATGTTATATGATCTGTAATATTAATCTCTGTTTGGCGTTTGCCAACAGATCGTATGCAGGTTGAGTCTGATCCATGCAACCGAATCACTAACCTTGAAATACTTTTACTCATATTTATCGTAGTGCTCTCAAAAGTCAAAACATCAAATGATATAGTATTCTAGCTCATATTATATTATATATAAATAATGTATAATATTATATTGTAAGTACAACAATATTGAGTTATTACTGCATTATTACTATTTACTTGTATAGCAATGGTAATATAATATTAATATAATAATATGTGTGCGCGCGGTCTCACATATATGACATAGTGTGACGGCTACAGCTGCAACAGAACATGTGTACTCATATATTATTATTATTTATTTCTTTATTATTATTATTGTTGTTATCGTAGTCGGTATTCGGTAGGCACATGTACCGTTTAGAGTAACGAAAATTCCGCGTCGGGCACAATACGAATTGCTGTTGCACTGATAATTGAAGAATACATGGTATGAAAAACGTGACGTCTGCGTAACAGCCAGCTATATAATATAATAATAAATATGTAGGTACACGACAATGATGTACCCACATTTACACATACACACACACACACACACACACGCGTGCGCGCGCCTAATATGATATGAAATGCACGCGAGAAATGACAAAATTCGTCAGGACCGCGTTTATTTGTTATGCGATTCGACCGGAACATAATAGCTGTATGTTCTTATTATTATCATCATCACCGTTGTTATTGTTGTATATACATCACGCGTATATAGTTAGTTTTTTGACCGATTCCACGACGACGACGAAATACGCGCGGTGCGTAGGGAAATAAAAAGAGTCTGACGTATACAAATGAATAACGTAATGATAACAATAATAAAAAAAATACTCTGCGCATAAACACCGTTACGCGATACGAATAATATAACAACAGTAATACGAACAACGATGTATGTATAATGATAATAATATAACAACAACCTATACGTGTGTGCGCACGCAAGGATGCTGGAACAGCTGCAATCGTCGAAAGCACGCGTGCTTATAATAATATATTAATATGTGATAAATAATATTAAATATAACATATTTTGATCATATACTATAATATTATAATATACTATTGCGATATATGATTATATATAATTATGTCTTGTGACTTTGCAACTAAACATATCTTGTTTATTTCTTTGCCATGACCTAACCAGCAGAATGCTCTGGAAGTTTATTTCTGTTGGTATGTATTACTGTATTAGTATGATTCAAAATTTCAAAATGATTTTTACTAGTTATGTCTGAATTTTTTGATTTTTTTGTATGTTTTTTGCTTTGTGAAGATTGAAATGGACGAAAGTTAATGGTTTTTCAACACTTGTGATCAACAAAATCGTGAAAAAGTGTTTAAATTTGGTTATTTTAGTTATATTAACCGGTATTTTCCTATAGACCCAGCTTCAGATTAGGATTTTTGTAAACTGAAATGTATTATAAAATAACGGGTAGGAGTATCGAGTGTCGTCCACCTATTACAAATCGCTTACGCGCGTGCTTATTTAAAATAGAAAAAAAAGTAAAATAACAACCATATTATCGTACGTTTATAATGCGATGTAAAAATTATAATATTATATTATACGCATATACCTATAATTTATAATTTATTCATTGTATACAATTTAATCGCGATCGAAATAATACCACATTGACGGTCGTATATAATATTTATTGTAAATCTGATTTACGAGAACTTCGAGAAAGGTATATAGAAATTGTATACGCTCAGAGACTTAAACGCCGGTAAAAAAAAAAAAACAAAAAGTATACTAAACCGATACTATTTATAATACTATTTTTAGTATAGTTATCGGATAATATAGATATAATATGTTAGCAGTATTTTATTGTATAACGTTAAAACGTATTTCAATTATCTCGCCAATTATATGTATCGTCGCAAGAGTGCACCAGCGTAATATATTATAATAATATATGCCTATCATTGGTACGACGAACAACGCGCGACTGAAACAATGAGAATGTCAAACCGTACACGAAAAGCCCAGGGGTCTCTGCACCCTTCACGCGCGCGTGTGTGACGACCGGATTGTAATATTATATTATAATGCGCAATACGATTTATTATATAGGATTCAATTATTAGATTGTTTCCGATTTTTTAAAAGAAAAAATACACCTTATCGCGTAAAAAGACAATGCTGCAACGCTATTGTGCTATTATGATAGCGTGTACCGTGGACGCCGCACGTATCCGACACCGCGGCAGCGGGTGCGCGCGAACGATAACAATAATTGACGATCGTTTGCATGGTAGCTAACATAAAACAATGAATGATTGAAAAAAAAAAACAGTGGTTATTCGATTGCCGATGGCTTATTGTTTCGATCGAAAACTAGCAAAAAAAAGGATTCGGTAATGGATAGAATCAGACACATTCGATGGAAGGGTGGTGGTAAGCTATTTACCTGTACTCGACATTGTGGTATCGGACATATGGCCGGTCGTCGCGTACCGGAAACGTACAGTACCTATTAACGACAAAACGCGGTGGTGAGCAAAAAAAAACTCAATCAAAAGAATCACGTTCAAATTCTACTCAATTTCGTCGCAATGGTTTTTCGATTTCTGGATGGACGATTCGTAAAAAAACAATATTCATATATATAAAATATAGTTGAAAAAAAATCCAAAGCAGCAAGACCGTGATCGAACGTTGTGTCGGTTGCAATAAATATATATATATATATACCTATAATATATACACGTCTTCTAAATGGACAATCAGATGATTTGTGAAGCGGAAACGACTTGACATTAAACGAACCCGATGGACTGCCGCACGTCTCCGTCCGACCAGGGTGAATGCACTTATTTTGCACTATGTGAGTGCGTGTGTACATGTATAATATTATATATAGATACCTGCATCTTGTAAATAATACGTCCGTTTTTCCTGTAATATGGCATATTATAACACATAGATATAGGTACACGTGGGATCGTGTAAGCCGGTAAAGTCCCGTATCTATATCGTGGTGAAGCTATTATATACTTATTAGTTATCATATTATATATACCTATATTGTACAATCATATATATGTTATTTATACAATAATTATCATGTAATTTGTTGTAGGCACACATATATTATGTTTGCAATCCAACTGTGGACAACCCCTAGCTCCGATATTCGAATTCATAGTTAAAAAATTATATTTATATTTTATTTTAGTGACCACGATGCATCCCTTTACCACGCACACATGTGGTAAGCTAAACCCACCGCATAGTTATAGTGTACCTATCTTCGTTAGGTTAGGTGTATGTTAACGTCTAGAAATTACAACATTTCTTACTATTAAGAATATAATTGGCCGATAATTGTTTGGTTTATATGATCATTATAACAGTAATTGCAGTAATATTGTGCACTGGTCTCATAAGGTATATATGATATAATTCGAAACATTTTATAGGCGCGTTTTAAAAACAAGAATAAAATTAGATATTTGTTGAACGATTTTAATAGGAAAACGTGTCAAATAATTCACTTATCATACTACAGCGAACAGTTTTTTCCCGTCGCAGTCTTCAGGACTTTCACGTAATTTTTGTTTATAATGTTATTAATTAAGTCCTAGCATCATAACTACCCGCTAGTAGACGCAACCTATTTTTTATTTTTTTTTTGGGTGCGATTCGATATAGGTGTCTAATTATAATAATTATATTATGCATCTAACGAAAATTAAAAAAAACTCTACAGATCTTCATAGTGAGAACTTCAAAAAATGACACATATGAACGCTTTGTCATCCACAACACCATCTAAGCCGTCTCTCATTTTTTTCATATCGCATGAACACGTATTTTTTTTATGGAAAATACCGTTACAGATTTTACCTACGTTTGGTTAGGTATATACGATGTGTAATGTTTGATATAGTTCACGATTTTGCTAGTAACGTTTGGCGGTTGTACGGAATATTTTTACATATTTTTTTTTTCACTAACAGAGTCGACCGGATATTTGGAGTATATAATATAGGTGCCGTTTCATATTAAAAATCCGTGTCTAGTAGACGTTCACTATACAGTACGAATTAAAATTAAAAAAAAAATACGTTTTCAATATAATATAATATTATTATTTACGAATGCGTAAAAAATATTAATACGCTAGAATGATTGGCGTTATTGCAATAGTTTGATATAACGCGAATATGAAAAATAAAAACATGTCCCATGAAAATTTGATTACCTACCTATATAATTGATATTTTTTCAACGGACGTCAGAAAATCCCAAATGGTGTGTACAGGGTTGGACGAGAAAAATAATTTCTACGGATATCGTGTTTGCTTCAACACCGTTCGACCATCATACAATATCATATATAATGTTATCGATGACCACTATACGAAACGAATTCGATTGCGAAACATTATAATATAATTTATATACAACGAACGATAATGAGCTCACTCGTTATCTAATGATATATTGTTTACACTTAGGTGCGCGTGTGCAATATTATTATGGAGATTACGGCACTGGGTAGTACAACGGGAAATAGTTTCATCCGCGCGTGTATGCGAATAGTCCAGCTTTCTCCGATCATCGATGCATCCAATGCATAATATTGTTATGTATACACATTATGCATATTATGATATAGAAAACGCACGTTCAACTCACCCCGGCCGCCCGTTTAATTTTCACGTAACGTCCGACTATCGCCTTTTTTTTTTTTGCTGAACAGTGGTACACTCTATACTCGCGTCAAACGGACGTGGTAAAACAATTTATGAATATTTAAGTATAATATGGAATACAGACATTCATCTAAATCCAAACGGCTTTAGGACACATAACGATGCCAACTGATAAATGATTTAAAGTGCAGGTTTACCCAACAGAGACATGATAAAAAGTCAACAATAATCATTAACAGTTTCCAAGAGAAAATTATTTTATGTGATTAAACTGTAACTGACCTAATTAGTTTTCTACTATTTGTATCATATAGGTCTCACTTTTAGTACATACAAGGTGCCTATATTATCGCATACGATTTGCATCAATTTGTTTATTTTTACTCACTTATTTTTAAAATACGTAACATTATTTACTCATTTTTTTTCAATTTTTAAAAATGTAAAATGTACAATGTAATCTCAGAATAATATACATTGTTTATTATTATTTTTTAAATATATTATATTATGTTCCTGTCTTTGAAAAAAATTTTTTTTAATTTATCAGTAATTTCGTATTTCGAATTATTGAGTATTGGTCAGTAATCTGACGGTTAAAATGGACATAAATAATTTAAACCATCCCGTATAATATGATATATTATAAATATTGAAAAAAAAGTATTTTATTAATGTCTTAGCGCACACATATTCTATAAATTACAAATATTAATTTATATGGGATAATTTTAAATAAAGTTTGGCATGTTTCATCCACAATTTTGGATACTTAAAGACGTTGAAACAGATTGACTACGAATGCTTGTAACGATACATACAAGTTATTGTGAAAATAATAACATTTTAAAAGACATCCTGATTTATATTTTTTGAAATAGTATTTCAACAAACAATTTTATTTATTAAAAACAAATATAAATATATATAAGAATTTAAAATTAAATATTGTGAAATATTCTTAAACGAAGCCCAAAAGATGCCTTCAAAAATATTATTATCTATTTCTTTTGTTTTTTAACGAGTGTTTTAACTTTAAATGGACACTATACAATTAGTAATATGCTAATATCCGAGTTTTTTCAACACTAAAACGTGAATTAGAACATTGATTTCCTATACGATTTTACAACTATCTAAAAGTTATTTTTAAAATTAAGTTTCATGAAAATTGTATGTACAATTATATTATATTATATTTTATTTTATTAAATAGCAACTAAAAAACCGTCAGTTTAAGATACGTTCACTTAAAGATATTCTATAGTTCAATAAAAAATGGACTTAAAGAAAAAATATTCATAGTTTTTATGTGTGCACTAATCAAATATATATATTATGTACATTATACATATTTACACACACCTACATAGTATTTGTACACGATTATAATACATGTTTAATTTAGGGATATATCTCATTATTTTCGTGTTATTTATTTATTTTTTTTGCGTATATACGAGTATATTATAATATGTATATAATATATTTTATTATACAATACGTGTGTCCATGTATACGAACGGGCTGGACCGTTATTTCCGTTCGATACTGGAAGTTTCGCATTATATCCCATATATACGCGTGAAACAATAAACTAACTATATAAATTCGTACGAAATAATAATATAACATAGTATAACATCGACGACGACGACCCGTTTTGGCGCGATCTGGACAAAATTATTTAAATTTAAATGGTGTTCATATACTATACACACAATATTATGATATAGTGATAACGACAATTATTTAGTGATGTATTATAATATTATGTAGTATATTATTATATATTACAATAAACAATCGGCCGAACTCTAATAATGGGACAGAAGAGGATCCGTTTTTAAATACGAAATGTATATATACAGATATTAGCTGAAATAAATATATATATATACTAGAATAATATAGGTACATCGATTCTGCAGTACGACTTCCCCTCCGAGCCACCCGGTCGGTTAGATAAGTGGTGCATCCGTTCCGGAGTAATTACTCACGGAGTCTTATTATACAGATCGACCGTACACAATTTCGGGCGTGAACAATGAAGCAAATATATATAAATATATTATATACAGTATGTAAGACAAGAGAACGAAAAAAAAACCCTCTTCGATTTATCGCAAAACTATATCGTAAACTATTGTACCACGTCCGGAATTGGGAGCGCGCGGGACGGGAAGACCGCGGATGTTATTTATTATAACGAACTACGACACGTCTTCTAAACGATATATTAAAATATACTGGGGATTTCTAACGACGATCGATTAGTAGTTGACATAATATAATGTTATGAAAATACAATTATAATTTTTTTTTTCGGCAAATTTCGCAAGTAATACGAAACACGTACAACTGGACGACGCAGGTACATAATATTATACATAGTATATATTATATTTATACAATAATATTGTTATTATGGCGGAGTACTCACTTCGAGAATATCATGGTATGGCTGTCGGGCCGCGTTTCTGTGTATACGACGACCGCGGAGGTGCTGGTACTGCTGCTGCAGGATCGTCGACGACCCTACGTAGAAGGACGACGACGGTGGTCAAGACGACGAGTTCCGTGTGCAAGTCAGCCTCTAATTCGCAATCTTATAATAATAATATGATAATATTATTATGATTTTATAAAATTAGGCTCGTGGCACGGGCTACACGCGGATATACACGCTGCAGCGGCTCGTCCCTTGCGTGCTTCCGGCGATCGTCGTCGTCGTAATCGCGGTGATGACGATCGTCTCGAAATATACACGCGGTGGGCGGTAGTTAGGTCGCGGGTCGTATGTCGCGTCTGACCGAATAACCGTGTCGAATGCTGTCGTGGACGTTTGCTCGGCTCGGGACTCGGGATGTGTGGTGGTTGCGACTACGGCGACGACGGCGACTCTTTGCTCTGGACGGTCACGGAGACGTCGGTGAGGTTTCGATGGCGCCGGTGGACTGGACGTCGTGTGGCGTGCGATCGTCGTCGTCTTCGTCGTCCGTCTTATCGATGAGACGCGTTTCTGGTGGTGGCTAACGCGAATATTATTCGGCGGTGGTGGCAGTAGTGACGGCGAGGACCGGGCGGCGACGTACGGTTTTTCCCACCTGTTTTTTTTTCGCCCGCGGATTTCGGCCAATAAGCGCGGGGGCCGAGTCGAGTTTTCCGAGCCGGAGAATTCCAAAAGTGGGGACGGCGGCGGCGGCGGTCGCGGTTTTTTTCTTCTGTTTTTTTGTCTTGCTCGTTGCAGTTATAATGTACCTCTCTTTCTTTTCGTTTATTTTTCCCATTGTAGTGTGCTGGAGTTTTCGCGCGCGTCGTTTCAACGCATCGCCGAACCCGGTCCCCCCCTCTCTACCCCGTCCCGCTCGCCGAGCACACACGACCGCTGCACTCCGCACGTCACTGTCTCGGAGCTGCAGAAGAGCGGCGGCGGCGGCGGTGACGACTAGACGATGTAAAAAAAAACGTAATAATAATTTCGTCGCGGCCTAGGCATATAACGTAATATTATTACATTTTATATACCTATATTTCTATATTTCTGCAGTGCGTATGCGTGCTGGTATAGCGGACGCACAGGACGTGCGATGACGACGACGACGACGACGACGACCTCGGAGTTCAATCGCCCCGGCGCGGCGATAGAGACGGCGACCGCACAACTATGCATGTGATACACATAATATTATAATATGTTATCATACTATCGTACTACTGTGATATATGCATTTACCCACGGGTGTTAAATTTTGACCGGGCCAAACACCCCCCCACACACTCACGCGCGCGGCCACTAACATCCAAGTTGCCGCGCACGCCTACACACACATTCGTTGTTCATTCTCGCGGTCGATTCTTAAGCAATCTTGAAAAAGTCGTCGTAATGGACGGAATCGTACCATTCGATCGAGCCAATGTTTCTATAAGTTAGCTAATAGCACAAATTGTTTGGGAATACTGTGACGTGACCGGTAATAGTAGCAACCACAATGCACAAGCACTAAATAAGCGATCCGTCTACAACGTCGTCACTAGGTCACAACCCTCATAGCGTGGAGAGGGGGGCACTGCAAATTTGCAAATTTTAAGATTTAAAGGGAAGTCAAAACTCGAAAATTGTATATGGTGATTGAACGGATAATAATAACTACGCTTGTTTGACTTATCGTACGAATGCATTAAACAGCGTCGCTGCTCGTTTCTAAGTACATCGGTTAAATATAAAAAAACAATAAATAAGGTATTTGAGGACTCAAGGTAAAGTTAAAATAACATGTAACAACTAAACTATTACGATAAGAATTTCATACTGTCATACGGTTCTTCAACACATTCGTCACAGGTACTGAATGATTACCAATTCTAATAATTAGACGACGACGAAAAGTTGATTATTGCATTTTGTTAGTTATCTGTCGTTCTTGATTTTTATTTAAACATTATTCATTAGGTATATAAATTATTTTATAATGAATTTCTAAATCACAATAAATTGTAATGTACCTAAATATTTATTTCTCATGGTGTTTATTTATAATAAATAATAATATTAAATATCATATTAATGAAAATTAATGATAATTAATTCGAAAAAAGCTATATTTTGCAGGGGCGCACAAATTTTGTAGTTACGCCAGTGCCCGTCTACCACTCTTCCAATCGTCATTACAGAACGCATACAACGCATACATGTTCATAAAAAAATTGACAAGAAAAAAGACGTTGTTGTTGACTATGGCTCTCCAAACACCCTTATCCTATATTCATCGCAATCAAAATTCATTGTGTCTTATAGTGTTCTATGGTACCTATCTTTAATGAAGCTCTTGATAACGAAAATCTCTGAAAAACATAAACATTACTTAAGTATTGGTTAGTTTACTAGCCGTCTCCCCTCATTCATTGTTCATTCGAATAGGCACTCAACAACGTATTTTTATATAATATAAATTGAAAAGTCTAAGAGGCTGAAATTTGGAAACAACATTTCTAAGGACGTCGTAACACGCCATTTTGTAGTCGCTAATAATACGTGAGTGACACTGGAAAAAAGAAAAGATTATCTCTGGATACCTAGAAAATTAAAATTAAAATAATATTAGCAAAGCAAATAATTTTAAACTAATATGACCGATTATTATATTATATCTAATGGTTTACAAGAAAACTGAGAAGATATACGAACACGCATGACATGATATAAAATGATAATATATTTAGTAAGAGCAAAATATCAAACAAAATCATAAGATGCTAATTTTAAGATATTATCTGAAGTATAACTGCAATTTTCGTAAATATTAAGTTGGAATAATTGTTTTTGTCTAATAGCTTTTACTTTAATAATAAATATAAATATGTATAATATTATATTTGGCAAAATGAATTTACCAAGAATTATATTTGATTTAATTCCGACTACCTATAAATAGATCGAAGTCCACCGACATGATATATGTTATGTCAAACTCAATCTATAAATGGTATTATATACATTTTATTATTTTAGGAATTTCTTATATATAGACCTGAATATTGCTATAATTGTATTTAATATTTCTTCGAAGTCAGATATATAAAAGCAGAGCTCCTCGTATCCAGCGATACCACGAAAAAAATAATGCATATTATTATTATTCCTAAAACTACAAAATTATAAGTTTATGATTTATTTAAAAATTGAATTTAATATTAATACATCTACATAAAATATCAGCTTATACTTAACACGTTATCCGTGTTATTAATATGTTACAAAAGTATCTTATTAAGTTATTTAAAAAAATAAGTAACGAGATACTAAATAATTTAATTTTAAATTTTAACTCAGCCTTGCTATTTTGAATGTATTTGTATTTTTAATTTATTTAATTGTATAATTGTATTAGATACAATAAGACAGTAAGGTTTATGCTTGAAGTTGTAAAGATGTATTTGTTTGAAACATAAAAAATACTAAAAATCTTACACTTAATAAGTTATTTGATTATATGTACTCAATGACATACAATTTTAAATCTTAATGTTTTTTTTTTTTTTGAAAATAATGAAAATTTTAATACAATTAAATATAATCTTATTATAACTTATGTAGATTGCACGTATAGTAATGCACTTAATGCAAATTGTTAGCTATTATGTGATTAAGGAATTATAAAGAAAAAAGAATTTGCAAAGGAAAAAATCGAGGAGAATACTTGTAGCAACTACACGTATAATAGATAAAAACCAAATATTATATTAATTTTAATATTTAAAAATACGAGTAATATTCAATGGAAAAAATGTTTACATTGATTTTGTCTGCAATTTTAGTACTTACGCACATAATATATTATTGTTGACAATTTTAGTTTAAACAATTGTAATGAGGATAGTGTCTCTATTGTTTAATTTTAATTTTTTGTATACATAATATAATACCTATCCGTTTTCTCATTTTTTAATTGAGGTATTAAAATTAAATTATAAAAATAATAAGCAATTACACCATAGCAAACGCAAGATTTTATTACATTTTTAATAGACCTATTATATTTATAAAATTTTGATTATAAAACTGTATGTATCGCAGGTACATAGCGTGTAAAGTTTAATTAAACTAAGTGGTCACTAGTGATAAAGATGATTAAATAAGTTATATTTATGTGTTGTATTTACTAATATTTCTTATTGGTAAGTTTAAGGTAAAAGGTATTAAGTCTGGCCAATGGAATAGAATATAGATGATTTATCTTAATTGTGTTTATGTACGTTAATTTATGTTGTATTGTCTTTATTATATAAAGTGAATTACCTTTGAGATCACTTACTGTTATTAAATACAATATAATATTCGATGTACGTAATATAATACTTAGTTTTTCGGCAATTTCCCACGTATTTTTCTTAGTATTTTATACCGTTTGAACGGGAAAATGTCCAAAGTCTGTGCTTCTTTAGTTTAAACAAATAATATTTTGTTATGTTATGAAGGACTCATTATTATTGACACATTATAATCTTGATTAGGTGATGGTAGGTTGAATAAAAACTGGTTCATCTCGATCGTGAGAGAATCCTACTTAGATTATCTTTAATTATGACTACTTCTGAGTTTTGGAAAATAGCTAGGTGTTTAAAAGAGCATTATGAACTAAGACCTGACCAACAGGAAATAACGAAAAAAAGGTCAACAAAACAAAAAAAATATAAATATTTCTTAGCGCCGTATATAAACAAAAATCGTAACATACAACATAGCTAAAAAGTATATTATATCTATTATACAAGAATAATTTACATGTTATTCCAATAATTGTGAAATTAATATTAATAATAATAAATTTAGAGATATAATAATTGTTGTTAAAATCTCATTAATAATAATACTAATAATAATAAATGTATTTAAATTTCGAATTTGTTATTATACTTTTCAAATTTTTGATTATTTTTCGTACTATAGACCTATAGTTGAAGAGTATTCTATGACGATTCCAACATCTGTTTAAAATGAGAAACCATATTTTTTATTGTAAAAATTTTGGTCGATAATTTTAATGAAGTACCTAATTCTGAATTTGAATGAGTAGTTTTTTAATTATTAAAAAAATTATACTGAAGATAATTGCCCTTAAAAATGATTTTACAAAACTATAAAATAAATATAATATTATAGATTTAGTGTTATAATTTAGATTGTAGTAGTTTTAATGCTGATACGCCAACATTTTCCATACAATTGTCCGGTAAATAATTTACAGTAGAAAGAGGGAGGGTTCTCATTAAAGTAATTAACATTTTTATCTCTACAGAACACTTCTAAAAAGAATTTAAAAATACAGTCTTTAACTATATTTAAAAATTACAAAAATCATATTTTGAATAGTTGCATCATTAAAGAAAAAATATGTGAATATCTTTGGTGAATTACCGTATAAGCTACAATCAGTGTTTGTGTGTTAATAGAACCACATTTTTAATTTATTTTTCAAAACAATGGTTTGTGTGACCGTGTGCAATATCAAATTGACGAAACTTTATGAACAAACCACATATGTTTTTTCTAAAGTTTATATACCAACTCTGTTATAAAACCAATAACTTTCTTGTTTCGTACAAAATCTCATTAATAATAATGCATAATTTATATTATGTTAATTGGTAGAGTTTTAAAATGTTTATGATGGATACGTTGTAAAATAAAACTTTCTTTTTTATGAATTTATAATAAAATATGTCTATAAATTTGAGATAATAAAATTATTTTATTTAAGTTCTAAGCATTTTTAATGACAACAAAGTTCAGAGCTTAAGATAACATGTCTGACAAAATTATCATTTTATTACCTACTTAAATAGAATTACGTGTGACCGTAACTCACGATCATTTTCTAAGTTTCTTTTTGACTTCACCTAGGTGCACAATTAATTATTATTATTAGTTATTTAATACAATTTTAACCTACCATCTTATTATAGCAATAGCCAATTGGTAAACTTGTGTAATCAATATTTTTTTTTTAAATCTAATCAAATATAAATAATAGTAATTACCTATTATACACTGATTAATAATTTTCTAATAATTACTGATACCTATGCACATTATGACACACAAACGACAAACATAATATGTTCAAATCAGTTAACGCTCTATTTATTTCAGACATATGAATGACATGACTTAACTGATGATCATTGGGTGATATAGGTTATCGATTTCGAACCTTTCGTAATGGGTAAAAATTCAAAGTTAGATACAATTGAATGAACAATTCTTGTTCAACATCAAATAGCATCATATTATAGGTCATAGACACTACTATACAAATATACCCCAAGTATATATAGGTATATATTATTATCTATATCTAATACGATAATTTAGCCTAGGATAAGTGGTGTAATGATATGTGTTTTCACATAACATGTGTTAAAAAATTCAATTTGTAAATAGATTTCAATGTGTCTTGCTGTTCAATATATATATATATATATATTTCATAACAAATGTATAACATTAATAATATACCTATATCATTCATATATATATACGTACATAATTCACACTAAAAAGTAAATAAATAACTCAGAGGCGTAAAGCTATAACACTACAATCAATAACTCAGAATATTTTTAAAAAATACGAATCACGAATACCTATTATACCGAAAGTATTCATAACAATATGGCCAAAGAAAGAACAATAAGGAACCATTATTTTTTTTTCTTATAAGTAATAAGTAAATAAAATAGCCTTTAGCCTCCGATACTCATCGACTAGTACACGTCTGAAGTGCAATTTTTCAGTACGTTTACAGTATACTCACCCAGCATCAGTGATCATTTCCATCAGCAGTGGAGACGTTTCCGATTCTTATGTTCATTAAATTCCTAAGCCTTTTTATTTAATATATTTTTTATTTTCCTAATCCATTTCCTTAATATAAAAAGGAAGATAATTCTTGCGTTCAAGCTTTTAAGGATCCAGTAATATAACTGGAATACAGTATCCAATTCGATGATTGATAAAATATAATATAATATTTATTATGCATAGTTATATAATTGTATATTATTACATCAATTAATTATTTTAATTTAATTTCATATACTACAAAAAAATTGTCCATATAAATTATCGGTTCTACAACCTCGAGAGTTCTTAAACTAAGTCAAAGATGAGGTAATTATATTAGAGAACCACAACAACTTAAAATTCCATATTCTTATTTAATATTCCTTCTTTTTTTCATCTTTCATTTTTATATTTATTTATTTTATCATTCTTTATTTTATTTTTTACGGTATTACAGTGGATAACACAAAGTACAGTAAACAATAGTAGATATATGTATATTCCATAATTGGATTTACAAGATAAATAATCGAATCATGTAAACAAAATAGTAAATTAAATATTTATTGTTGATTAATTGATTTTGCAATGTTGATATTATTATTATCTCGGTATGGATTGATAGTCGATATACATATTAATAAGACTACATAATCTGGATATAATATTATAAAATATTTTAAATAAAAATTATTAACCGTGCAAATTGCTATATAGAGTAATATGTATAATCGGTATAGTTAAATTGGTATAGTATTTGTAGTATTGCGATATATTTTTTTTATTGTAGATAGGATTATAGGTGGTGCGGATTAATTGAGTTAGTTTTTGTTACTTCGTGCACATAATACGACATAGTAATACAGAATAATAACATAAAACGTCCGTATATCGTTGATAGTTAGATTATTATGAAACGGCGAATATTGCAGTTCATAATTTATCTTACACCAGGTGGTGTATAATACAGACGTACAGTTAGGAATATTTACCATCATGATCTTCGTTACCCGCCATTAACTCATTTGCTCAATAATATGCACACACCGCGTTACACTCTCCGTACAATACGCGCGAACAATAGACGATATCGTTGGTAATAAAACGGACCTCCGGCCTACTTCTCAAAGGTTAACCTAAACCCGCGTCGGTATATGTACAGAAAGTGATTGTTTTTATAATTATCAGCGCTCTGGGTACTATGATAATAATAATAATATGATATAATCTTGTTGGATCTAAAATCATGGACGTCATCATCATCTGCAAGTGCGTCTCGTAATGCTTTCGTAGCCAAACCGTCGGCAACACAAATTGATTAGTAAATAATATAATACATAATATTGTATTTTAGTAACGAAAGCGCGTCAACAAAACAATATATTGCAATATATTTGTGTGGCGTGCGCGTAACTCATAAAATCTAAACGACGAGACGATTTCCGACGATTTACATATTTTTTTTTATATAATATTATGTGTGTGAGGTAATAGGAGTGTGGCCAGGGAAAATGATTAGTCTCCCGTCAGTTCGGTTAGGGCATTTCTTTAAATAATATTTCTAAGTTTTCATCAAGATTTGAATATTTTCTTGAATCGTAATTTTTATGAACTATCCTGAAACATACTTATCAAACTTTATGGTGATTGCACGTACAATACTACCATTATAAACCAACATACATAGTTATCAAATTTTTACCTAACCCAATCTAATAACCCTCTTAAAATATATATACAAAATACTCGGATGTCATTACAGTCGACGCAAGAGAATTTCCATCGTTCTGGAAACCACGCCAACTCAAGTTGACATCAACTTCGAATGTATATCACTTTTTTTTAACCCATTATTAATACAATTTCGAAAAATTTAAAAAAGTTCCTAATCCATCTGTAAGTACTTTAGTTTAGACGAAAAATAATTTAATTTCGTTTTTAATGGCAGAAGCGATGGAATGGTACTGGTGTTGAAAGTAGTGTTGAAAAATATAAAATTAACCGCTCACACAAACCAGACAATACGTCATCGACTGTTTGTTACTACGACTAGTAATTATATTATCAAACACGATTGTGATACATGAGGTTGTTGTCGTGTAGGTGAATAATATAGGCGCCGCATTTATATAATCATTTATCATCGACGTACCACACGGTATCCGTGATGGGTTTATAAGCGACGATACGACCACCGAGTGTGACTTGAGATTAGAAATAAAAAAATCGTCACTTGACTCGGATGTCCCGTAACAGCAGTAGGTACTTAGGGCACTCGTTTTTTAAGGGGCTAGATATAGGCAACTTGGTTGCAGATTTAAATCTTTTTTTTTTGTATTTAAATGCCAATTCAAAGAAACTTGTAAGTGTTCCCATTTCAGCACCATTGTTGGTTGTTGCACAATTTCGAGTTTAATTAGACACACGAATTCGCCTGAAAATAACAAAGTTCAGAGTTACGATAGTCATAGTTGAAAAACAAATATTATTTATGTCAAACGACACAGAGAAAATAACTATAACATTTTACTGTTTATATATTTATTTTAAATCGTTTATACCATTAATTGTATGTCATATATTTATTACAATTATGTGTTTTTATTTAGTTTTCGTCTATCATAACCATTGGAGCAGTAAAAATGCTTTAATCATTAAATTTAAAGGTGGTATCGTATAGATAATTGGATGTAGTTTATAATATTTATTTTTATGAGAGGAGTCGATAGTAAAAATGTTCAAGTACTACTACTTTTAAAATCGAGAAAAATTAGAATTAAATAAGTTATTTTTACTAAAAATTAATATAAGTTTAGCTTTGGCTTAAAACCACATACATTTTTTATGAGCGATTGAAGTTGAAATATTTACGACATTAGATATTCAAACGTATAACAACGATTTACTTTCTAATAGTTTTTTTTGTTATTTAAAAAATACTATAGTTGAAGAAATTAAAAAAATTCCATTTTAATTTAAATTATCTTTTTCTATATACTATAATGAAATTTAAACGAATTTTAAGTTATACTTAGGCATTTTAAAATTCGTAATTATTTTAATTTTCATAACTAAAGCCTTATAAATGTAATATAATATTTTTCATGAATTGTTTTTATAGAATTCTAATTAAAAAAAAAAAAAAAACATAAAAATGTACATTTTTTTTATAAGCGTTTCTACAATTTTAATTTATGATAATTTCAACAGTTCCATGATATTTCTCTTAGATCCTTGAGAATATAACAATTATTATCCCACCCTTAATAAAACCCAATTACATATTACACATAGATTATTGAATGAAAAATGTGACAGAAGAAGTTATACGATTCTACAAAAGCTTTCATAATCGTCTTCAATAACACATCGTAACTTGTTAAGAACCTCTTCACATAAACCATACCTAACCTGACACGAGCGTCGTCTAAAAACTGATGCTGTGACTTGTTACAAAAAAATAATAATAAATAGATAGATAACTAATCAACTCCTACCAGTCAAGTGTCACTAATAGATGATTTCCTTAAAAAAATAATGTAAAAACGCATGATACAGTATAGGTATTATACTAAAAAGTATAGATTGTGTATATTTTTTATGTAAAGAAAAAAAATATGATAAAATGGGATATTTAAATGAAAAATAACGTTTTTAGCTATAGTGACTAGAGAATTAAATAAAAAAGTAAATAAAAATGCTGAAAATAATTTTTTTTCCCGTAAAACTTTAGTTAAAAGTTAAAAATATTATTTTAACTGTTTAAATCCAACATAAATTGACTTAGTCATTTACGTTTTCCAAATAACTTCGAAAAATATATGCCCAGTATTATACTACGTTCTCCACGTCTGACTGATGTTAAACGTAGGTACATAAAATATTTAATAATAATAATGTATAAAATTTTATCTCGTTTCACATTTTGTGGTCATCTCTTACCAAACTTCCTACCAAAGGTATACTCACCTATTACAAATTTACAACATGCTTTTATATTGTTTTGTAATTTATTAGTTTCAGGAGGCTGTACGCAAAGCCGTTTCGATCGTTAATATATTTTCCGTTAAACTTTGAAACCACATTAAACTATTTTTAAACACTGCTACAGACAACCTATAGGTAGGTACTATAATATAGTAAAACTCATTTACGACTCGATTAAAATTTTTCACGCCAGAAAAAAGTTGATAATATTAAATTAATTTGCGTACGCTTCGATCATAGTCCAGGGAGGAATAATTGTGGAAACACACATTACTTATATAATTTAAATAAATAAATAATAATCAATAAGGCCATAGACATTTGTTTTATTATTTGACAAGTTTAAAATATTAAAATTGTCCATATTAATATACTCTGCGTGTTTTATTTCTATCGTCAGTGCAATCATATTTATCGTTCATTGCAGTGTAGGTATCTACATATGGTGTTGTCTGCGATGTATACTTACACGAACAATTGTGCGTTTAGAAAATCAATTTATAATAACAATATTTTCGTTGCTAAAATAATGGCAACAAAATTTAATTATAGTGACAATTAAAGCAATAAGTTGCAGAGTCTAGAATTACTCTCCACTAAGGTAAAAAATATAAAGAGAGAGAGAGAGAGAAAGAGAACAATAGATAACTAATATGTACATTTTTTATTTTGTAAATTTTACAATAGAAAAATAAATCTTTTATCATCCAATTTAAAAGTAAGAATATTATTTTAATACTTCACTTTTTCTTTTTTTTTAATACTTATTTTAATTTTGAAAAAAATTAAAAGTATTGAAAAATTGTATATTTTTTGTACATTTTAAAACGCTCATAACTCATTTTTTTTTTTTATTAAAATATCAAATTACTTTACGTGGGACTTTGAATCATATTCTTACTTTTTTAATTGATAATAAGGCAGTTTATTCTATTATTACATACAGATTATTTCATACTTTCTAAATTAAAAATTAAAAGTACTTATTAATGTAATATATTTTTACATTTATTGAGATAGGAAATAAACCAATCTCGTATTCTTCGTCCTCGACCATTGTTACCAGAAATAAGAATACGCTTTCGTCATCTTACTCTGATTGGAATAAACCTATTATGGCTAAAAAGTTATAAATATAACATAATACATGATTTAAAAACTAAAAAAAATAAAATAGTGTATATAAAATATTTGTTTCTGGATACTCTTCAAACAAATTGTTATGTCTTAGGACGTTGTTGTAACGTTATTACGTTATGGTCGTTACAAGTGAGCGGAGTATAGTAGACCAACTTTTTTTGGAGTATCCTCATACCACTCTACTTCGCTTACCTAAACTTTAAATACTTATAAGTTATAACCCATAAACTACCCGTCTGAATTTTGATTTGCGTGAATCAAAACACTCCAAAAAATATTCTGCATCAAAATATGAAATTAAAAATAGTTATATGTTGTCATTCAAAAAAGTATAAGACTTAAACAATTATAACGATAAAAATATCAAAAAAAAACGTTAATTAATAGTCAATAGACATTGAAATAATAACTGTTGTTAGATAAAAGAATAACCGTTTGTATTATAGATAATATATCAAAGCTTATTAATTAAACTTTATACAGGATGTAAAATCAAATAAATTATGAATTAATAATATAATAGAGCGTTATAATTTCGTAAGAATATACGATAACACTGTTAATACAATAGGTACTATATATTTTTCAAATTGTTGTCAGAACTCACTCAAGTCTATCTCACGCACTTTTTTTTTGAAGAAAATGTAGTTCTCAAGCCAACGTTGATTTATATCCCCTGCACTATACCGCTACGTCGTCTAGTCATCTCTGAAAAATGTAATTATTATATCTTCGCTTTGTGGCAGATCTGACGTGCAGCATCTCGATCGTGTATCGCTTGCCCGTCGTTCAGATGCAGCTATATAGAGGTATCCTGCAGGTGATCATTAATAATAATAATAATATTCGCGAAGGGGAGTCGCCGTGGCGTGCAGTGTTGATATATTCCTTAAGACATTTTTGTGCCTAATAAAATTTCAAACGGTTAATTGAAGACGGTATAGTTATAGTATAGTATACGACGGGAACGTTGTAGCCAATAGCACACTGTATTACGAAATACTGTTATAAGTTACACGTATCCAACAATGCAATATATTCTATTTTTTGTTCACTTTCGACGTATTTTACGGATGTCCACGGCACAACAACAATATAGTGTAATACTAAATAATATTATTATAACGCGGGACTGTTGGATAACACTAAAAAAATAAAATGAAAACCGAGTGATACAGTGTCGACATGCGTATACAAGATAATCCATTTTATTGGTGTCACCCGAAAATAAAATTTTTGTAAAAATAAAATTATTTTATACTTACAACCGGAATATGAAATTAAAAATGAGTAAAGCAATAGTAACCGTTCTGATGCGTTCGGTAGGTCCGAGTGTACCATTTTATTGAGAAGTAGTAATAAGTCACTGTATACTATAATATGACGTGTGCAATTTAAATGGTTCTGAGCAAAGAAATTCGGTCAATTTATATTGCTAAAACTATTAATGACTAAAACTATCACTACATACTATACATAATACAGTATGAGAATAATTAGAATAAGTAAACAATAACATAATGTCATAATATCATGAAATAATTAAACTATATTTCAATCCAAATTGTTAATTTTCAATCAATTACGAATAATATTTTTAAATCGCAACAAAATATTATCTAAAATAACTTTATTCAGATATCTAATTTCATCCAAATTTTAAATTAAAAATACTAAAAAAAAAAATAAGCATTTACATAATATTTTTTAGATGTTTTGGTTACTGTAGTATGAACTACTTATAAATAATTTTCTGGGCGTCTGTAGAAACTCTTGAGTAAATAACAAAACCAAAAAAAAAAAAACACGAGAAATAATATTGTTATATACTTATATACCTATAACAATATTATTATACATCTCATTATATACGTATAATATATTATTCATCCCCCACAAGGAAATGAGACTTCTTGCTGCGCAATAAATAATGTTTTCCTTCGTTTCTTCACTGGCGTTATTATTATTCAAGCAAGTCCTTACAGTCGGTACACGATGTACGAACCACTTCATAACTTTATATCAATAAAACAAAAAACCAAAAAAAGTCACTGGCGTGTTCCCGGATGTTCGACGTCATTGCGGCATATAAGCCATTTGCCGAATCGTGCAGTTGGCCGCGGTAACATGTTTCCTCTTCGCAATATAATTATTACCTATATACGATATAACCCATGATGCCGGCTAATACATATTATAGTATATATATTATATTTCGGCATTCCTCCGTGATTAAAACGAAACAATTTGCTTTCGTACAACGCGGGGCGTTATTATAAAATATACACCTATAATATAATATATTAATATTATATTATTTCGTTAATTTTCACGTCGCAGCAGACCGCGACGAGTTGAAATAAAATACCACCGTTCACCGACACCTTTGCAATTACATTATTTTGTACACTGCGGTCTCGCATCCTTTGGAATGCAAGCCAATAAGTGATAATATTATAAATTATTAAGCCCGAAAGCGAAAACCCGTATACATAGAAACTTTTCAGTTTGAATTTATCAGTTGATGCAAACGGTCGTCGATCGTCTGTGTTGTTCTCTTATCTATATTTCGTACTAGTGATTTATTAATTAATTAAATTATGTTGGTGTGCTCCGTTTGTAATGAAGATGTATTCGATAATGAAGATATCAAATGCAGTAAATGTAAAATGTTTTTTCATTTTGCATGCGCCGGTTTTAGAGAAGTCAATTTCAGGAAAATGAGTGCTTCAAACAAAATGAAATGGTTTTGTGTAAATTGTAAAGATTTTAATTCTGAATCAGGTGCTGTAGTAAATCAAGTAAAAAACTGTTCACATTCTGATAAAATATTATCGGATCTGAAAGATTCGGTTAACTTCTTGAGTGAGAAATTTGACGATTTTAAATCGCAATTGAGTGATATTATCAAGTCGATTAATGATGTTAGATTAGAAAATAAACAGCTAAAAGAACAAAATCAAAAGTTAATAAATGAAATGAGTGTGGTCAATAAAAAAATTAATTTTGTGGAACAAAAAATATTTGAAAATCATATTGAAATAGTCGGTGTTCCAGAACAAGAAAATGAAGATTGTTGCAAAATAGTTGAAGAAATGTCATTGGCATTAGGAGAAGCTGTATCAGTTACATCTGCATATCGCTACCGGTCCAAAGTGCCAAATAAAATTGGAAAAATTGTTGCTGTCTTAAGCAGCTATAAAAATAAAAAATCGTTGATGGAGATGTCAAGAAAGAAAAAACTTAAAGCAAAAAATGTCAATGCAAACTGGAATGATGAAGGTATATACATAAACAACTATTTAACACAAGCAAATAATAATTTATTTTACAAAACTAGATTGTTTGCAAAGGCTCATAATTATAAATATGTGTGGTTCAGAGATAGTAAATTATTCTTAAGAAAAGATGAAAATAATAAAGTCATTCTCATAGAAGACGAAAATAGTTTAAAAATATTATACAATAATTGATCTCTGTACCTTTAAATTGTATTCATTTTTTTTTTGTTAGATAATGCATGTTGTAGATACTGTTGAAAAAAACCTGTTATATAATACTAATTATTTCCTTACAATATCTGAATTTATGAAAAAATATAATATTTGTAATAATCTATCAATTACAATAATATGTGTTAATATTAGGAGCATAAATGCTAATTTAGATGAGTTACTACTATTTTTGCAAAATGATTCAGATTTCCATTTAGACGTAATTGTGTTAACGGAAACCTGGCACGATCCTAAAAATTGTATTTATTCTTTACCTGGGTATAAAACATTATACTCTACCACGAAAAGAAACCAGAATGATGGCATAATTGTCTTTGCAAAACAACATTTAGATATTGATTTTCATGAATTCAATTTTTGTGAAGCAAATATTATTAAGTTAATTATCAATAATATTGTTGTACCGTTAAATCTAATATGTATATACAGGTCACCCTCGGATATAATTAATGAATTTTTGACTCGTTTAGAAGCTATATTAATGTCAGATAAAGACATTGTTGATAGCACTATGACTATCTTATTAGGTGATATTAACATAAATATAATAGGTAATGATAATGTTGAGAATAATTACCTTGACTTATTATCATCTAATGGTTTTAGTTCTCTTATTAACGTATATACGAGAATTCCTGCAGGTATTAGTAAAAACTCTTGTATCGATCATATATTTGTCAAATCAAATAAAAAAAAAAAATGCCTTGATAACATTGAAGCTGGTGTACTTCAAACCGTTTTTTCAGATCATTATTCTACCATTATATCTATTCCAAATGTAATTAAAGAGAAAAATAAATCAACCACATTTGAGTTTATTAATTTTAAAAAGCTAATTGATACTTTTAATAATGTTAAATGGACGGATTTATATAGTATTTGTGATGTAAATGAGGCAATGGATTTAGTATATACACGTATTTTTGATGCTATAAATATTTCAAAGAGTCTTAGAAAACTTAATTCTAAAACTAATCGTTTAAAAAATTGGATGACATCAGGTTTGTTATGCTCGGTGCGTAAAAAACAAGAATTATCTTTAAAAACAAAAAAACATCCAAACAATATTAAATTAATTCAGTACTTTAAAAAGTACAGAAATAAACTAAACTATGTTATTAAAATGGCAAAAATAAATTATTACAATGACCAATTTCAGCGTGTTTCTGGAGACCCTAAAAACACATGGAAATTAATAAAAAATCTAACTAATAAACCAAATACTGATAATGATATCATAAAACGCCTTAACTATAACGGGAACATTATTGATGCACAAAAAGAACCTTTAACTGCGTCCAATCATTTAAATATGTTTTTTTCCACTATTGGACAAAATCTAGCAAATAAAATAGATAAATGTTTTGATGAAGTTTCTGATGAGCGTACACCAGTGATCAATTTCAACAATTTTTTCTCGGTAAAAATACACTCGATGGAAATCATGAATATAATAAATCATTTTAAAGACGATGTGGCCTGTGGTTTTGATAAAATTAATGTCAAAATTTTAAAAAACTTAGCACCGTATATAATAAATCCTTTAACACACATATTCAATTTAAGTCTGAGACTTGGTATTTTTCCAGATAAATTAAAAGTAGCAATAATTAAACCTCTACATAAAGGTGGTGATAAAGAAAATATGAACAATTACCGACCAATCTCTATGTTGAGTAGTTTTTCAAAAATTTTTGAAAAAATTATCAAAGCTCGTTTGATAGATTATCTGGAAAATAACAGTCTTCTTTCTAAAAATCAATATGGATTCAGACCTAGGAGAAGTACCGAAGATGCTTTATATGCTGTCACAACATTTATTTCTACAGCACTCGATAAAGGTGATAAAGCATTAGGTATATTTCTAGATTTAGCGAAAGCTTTCGATACTGTAGATCATAGTTTATTAATTAAAGTTTTCAGTAGTTATGGTATAAATGGTATTTGTTTAAACTGGTTCAAAAGCTATCTAAATAAGAGGAAACAAATTACAAATATGAATGGAGTTTTGGGACAGGTAAATGAAGTTATGTATGGTGTACCTCAAGGTAGTATTCTAGGTCCAATTTTGTTTATTATGTACATTAATAGTCTATGTGATATGAGAGTTGATGGAAAAATAGTTGTATATGCGGATGATACATGTCTGTTATTATCAAGTAGTAATTGGGAAACTCTTAGACAAAAAACGGAATTAAATTTCAAGAAAATAATAAAGTGGTTAAATATTAAAAAACTTTCTTTAAATTTCAACAAAACAATGTTCATGGTTTTTTCAATAAATTATACTTTACCACCGTTTGAAGAAATTACTTTACATGACTGTTCAATTGTATCAAACTGTAACTGCCCGAAAATCAATATAGTAAAAAGAATTAAATATTTAGGACTAATATTCGATTGTAACCTCAAATGGAATATTCACATCAATAGTTTAATAGTAAAATTGCGATCGTTAATGTTCAAATTTCATATATTAAAACATATAACATCATCTCATACATTGAGAATAGTTTATCTTTCTCTATACCAATCTATATTGCAATATGGCATGGTAATTTGGGGAGGTGCATCCATAAATGTTCTTAAGCCATTAAGGGTTCAGCAAAATAGTTTAATTCGTATATGTCTGAAAAAGGACAATCTTATTGGGTCTACCTCGTTAAACTATATAGAGTTTAATGTGCTTCCGCTTGAACTACTTTACAAAAAATCCGCAATCATGTTTGTACATAAAAAATCAGACTTTTTCTTTATTAAACAGAATGACAAGCCTTTGGGGGAAGATAGACTATGTAATATTAAAGTCTTATTTACTAATACGAGTTTTGGTCAAAAATTTATTAATTTTATGGGTCCTGTCATTTTTAACGCCTTGCCAATTGATGTGAAAAAAAATATTTTTAATGATCAAATTAACATAAAAAAATGTATAAACAACATTTTATCTAGTGAACTAAGGAAATGTCTATTATAAGAAAATTGTATATTTTAGTATCTCTTAATTATTTTAATTATTTTACAATGTAGGTTATTATTTGTTAAATTAAGTAATTAATTAAATCATATATATATGTACTGTTACTCCCTACACCACCACAAGCCTAGCTTAAAGGTGTAGGTAAAAAAAAAAAAAAAAAAAAAAAAAAAAAAAAAAAAAAAAAAAAAAAAAAAAAAAATAGAAACTCGCGCCTGTTGCGCGTACTCTATAATATATTATACACGGAAAATGGAAATACCTTCGGGAGTCGGACGTAGCATAACTTTGCCGTTGCAGATTTTACCTTTGACAAGCCTATAGTTTCCGCGAATCCACTACTCCGTTAATTTTAAGCGCCTCGTGTAACAACTATTATATTGCAGGGGAGTGTCTGCGGGTGGATTCTCGGCGCGTCGATCGACTTTTAATTGGGAACTAGAAAAGTTGTTGAAATAATTCATCTTACATAGGTAGTACTGGCAGGAAGTATGGGTTATGTGATAGGTGTTGTAGTCGTCTCGGAATGAAAAGGTACTAACGTAATTTTTGAAATTGTTCGGGGGACCGTTTTTGAGTTAGAAATAGAATACATTTTTTCACTGTAAATACTAAACTACGAAAATTTGATGGAGTATCAATAAAGTTCCAAAGAACACGACTTAACTTTAAATTTGTTTTTACCACAATTGTTAATCAAGTAAATAATAAAAAACTAAGATATTGTTTTTAGAATTAAGAGGTTTTACGTGTAGAACTTTTTCAATCTGAGAATAAAAATTATTTATTTAGTTAGAACTTTTTGATACTAATTAAAATAATTTGTATAATTCAGTGATACCAACTTGCAAATGTAAATTATGTTATCTCCTTACGTCACGTAATATTACAAAAATTTTCCCTTTGCAATATTTAGCCGGGACCGTATTTAAGGGGACCAGGGTGGGCCATTGCCCCTGCTGGTGGAACTTAGGGTGCGATAAATGTTCATGAACTTTTTTTTATTATTAATCCAACATAGTTATAACTTTAAAATTATGTAAAATGTTTTTTTTTCCTTACGTGTTTGTGATTTAGTGGACATTTCTCCAAAGTTTATTTTATCATTTTCTCTCAAATCTATTTTTATACTAACAACAATAATTCCTAGGATAACTGATAACGACATGAGTACAGCCCGCAGTTGGGGTTGTTGTAAATTATAAATTATAATTATTTAGCAATTTAATAAAGTCAAAATCGAATGGCATACGTATAAAACAGACGGATACGCAATAATGCGGTAGGTATATGAAAACAGCATAATATTTATAATTAACAATATTATGTCAATAATACGATATTGTTTATGAAATATATTATCCTATCATGCCAAAAAAACAAAAATAGGCGGTGAAACTAAAAATACCTTCATGCCGGAATGATATTTTATTATGGTACAATAATAATTATTTGTATTATTAAAATATATTGTATCAGTGGTTTAACCGTATCATAACAGTACCTTTTTATTTTAAGATATTATACCTAAGACCGTTTAAAACTATTTCATTCTTAATTATTGTTTAGAATGAAAAGGTTGTAGCTTACATTTCTCAGTTTGCCCGTTATCGTTCATATTTGTATGATTTAGAACCTTTTCATTCCGAGTATCTCATCGAATCGATACGATTTCAAGACTGATTTTTACAAGAATAAAAATATATTAAATAATACCTATATATGCAAAAAAACCATTTTTCAAAAAAATTGATATAAAACCTTTTCATTCTGAGACGAAGTGTTATATTTTTATTTTGCTGTTTGGAAAAAAAAATTACAATTTCTGTGAATTGTTCCGTTTTTCTATTATACCTTTTGACAGGTGTTTATAAAGCTAATGACATAATAACCCTGCATCGTTAAAGTGTTCTGAATCCTCGTATTATGTTGTGATGGTTAAATATTATTAAAAAAATATATATAATTTACCTTCGTCTCGAATAGTTAGCATTATTAATTTGTGGATATTAAAAAAAAAAAATCTATTTTAATTTCTACCGTTATTGAAATATTACGACATTTAATAATACTTAATTCTTAACCAGCACAGTTATTCGAAAATTATTTAATTACATGATGTGCACGCATAACAATTTATTTATTTATCTCGTATGTTATGCTCCGGCGACAATAATTATTACTTATTATTAATTGACACTTGTTGAGTTGCGTGTGTACCTACAGCAATGCACATGATACAGCTATTTTATTTTAATTATTTACAGTTGTTTTTGGTAAAAACATTTTTTGACATTTTAAATTTAAAAACTTAGACACCTGTAGTAATATTACATAATTTGTTGTGCAAACTCGTGCACCTTAAAATCTTAAATGAGCAAAATAATTATTTTACTAAAATTATTATTCATTAGTCATTATTATATACTATTAAAACCTAATGACCACAATTATAATATTATGAATAAATAATTTAAAAATTCAGTTTTGATAACCAAAATATGAAATAATTCTTGTCAATTTTGATGGTACAAGACTTAAATCATTTGAATAAATGTACTGCACTACTATAAGTACTTTAAGAGGTAACGTAGAAACTTATTGTATATTTAATTTAATTTATTCTACAAATCATGAAAAAATCTCATTTAAGCTAAGTTAGGTAGGTACATTCAAATTCACAGCTTTTCACCATTTCAAACATATGTTTCAATTTTGGTAAAAATTCAAATAGTACATTTTGCATTGTCGCTCCACAATTAATTAATACTATAAGCCAAGGATGGCCAACTTTAATAGACTTGTGATCTCAGGTTGTTGTGATCGACAAAAAAAAAAGGTTGTCAATAAACAAAAATATATTTTGTTTACACGCGTGTTATACTTATAAGTATTGTTTAATTTCACAGTTTTAAACAACATGAATTTTAATATATCACAATTTATTAGTTTTAACTTATTATTATTATGTTTATTCAATTAACCTATTTGTACCAATGTAACTATATGTAGCAACGTAACTATTTGATACTTCAGTGTGTATCGTGTATAATTTCGTTTTTCATAATTATTTATTGCCTTTTCTAAATCTAATTTTTATATTCGTCGGTTAAACAAAAGTACACAAATTTACAAAAAAATACATTTCTTATTTGTTTTCTAAAAAAATCGAAAACTTCAAGAAAGGGAGTTGCGATCGATCAGTCGATATAAGCTATTACAATGTTTAATTTATATAAGACATATATCAACTATATAATAAATCATAAGTAAGTATACTCTATATCTAGGAACATTTTTCAAAAAATTTGTATAAGTATACCACGGTTAGGTAAGGTAGTCATAGACAGGTGTGCAGTAGGTACTGCAGTAATGTAATGGCCTATTGGTGAGTGATATTTTTAACATGTGTATGAATAATGTTTATTAATATTTACTCGACTGGCGACCACCCGAGACTAGATCATCATGTAAATTCATTGGCCAACAAATTACTAGACCACTCTAAGGACATCGGACGAGTTAACCGTCTGGAACCATACGATTTAGTTTAGAATTTACATTAAAAACAGGAGCCACTTCATCAACGTGTACTCGTTTATTATTTATATCAATATGTAAAATGTATATTATATCTGTCAAACATATTTATTTATATATTAATATATTATAAATAATAAAGCCTCAGAAAGCATTAAGAAAAAAAATTAGTATCTACTCGGTAACTCCCATCTACCCACAAAGTCCAGGCGATTATCTGACCTCCATTTGCAGGGTCGCAATACGTATATACCTTATATTTTTTTCGATGCTACGGGCCATATTATTATAATATAAGTGTTCATTTAAACGCAATGCCCGCGAAACTATCCGGTTTCGTCTATACTTACGAGCGAAAAAGTCGTTTAACTTTATGATATTTTGTTTTTTCAGAAGGCGATCTAATAATATAACATCATACCCCAAAAATATTTAGTGGGCGAACACATTACGGTTAATACAGCTACCTAATAACTTCAACTGCAATGTAAAAATATATTACAAAATATCATAAGATTGTAGAAGAGAAACAGGTAATTCACCGAGCATGCAGCTCATCTCCATTTATTCCTTTAATAATATCAATCAAAAGAAATTCTGATTTTTGGAATTTTAAATATATACTTTAGAAGCGTATATTCAAATATTTAGATTTTCTATACTTTTTATATTAATTTTTTTTTTAAATAACAACCAATCATTTTTAATGAAAATTGTTTAGCAAATGATTAGTTTTTATACATATATTGTATAAATGTCCACTCATGTCTACCAAAACGGTCAAAATTATTACACCAGACCTACTATCCTTCAGTATAAGTTAAATGTGGATTTCAATTTAGCTACATTTATATTCAAAAAAAGAAATTCACTTACAGGAAATAATGGCGATTTTCGTTTAAAAAAAATATTTGATATCGTCACAAAACAAAAAATCTAAATATTTAAAAATATGGTCCTTAATCTGTTATTAAAAATTAAAAATTTTAATACATTCGTCATAAAAGTAAAAATGGGTGTTGCATGTTCGGTTAATAGTCCTGCTAAAAATCATGACAATATTTTCGCCGTATACGAATGACGAATCACAATAAGACTTAGCCGATAGAACATGAATAATATTCTGTCTCTCTCTTATTCTCGCATAATATCTATTGTATTGTACATATGATTTAAAGATAATACGGTTAGGTCAAAAAAAAATTTCGTATATTAAAAATTTGAATTTTTTGTTCAACTTTATATTTTAGTGGCGCGTGAGACACGAATTGCTCGAATATACGACACAACCTTTCACGGTCGTAGCCATAAATATTAAATGGTTTTTTTTTTCTGTTATATCCTGTGAGGTCACTTTTTTCTATATTACCTATACTATTTATATGTACATAATAATATTTTAATGGTCATGATATATTGTTACATTGTAATATACTATGTTATTATTATTATTATTATAGTCTTGTATGATGGTTATTTTGACGGTATTTATCGGCGTACGATTTTTCCGATTCGACCATCGTGGCCGTCAACCGTCTGTCCTGCAGTGCCTGTCAACTTGAATAGATTATACGTTTATTATAATACGTTTTCGCATAATAATGCATATATTATTATCATCGTTCGTCTTCAACGATAGTAATAATTATAGGTAGAGGTACATTGTACTTTGTTTTCGTGTATAGGTACGCGTTAACTGCTGGTTATACCATTATAACTCGGTAACCGTAAATGTGTATGCATTGTACGTATACATACGTAAAGCTGGTAGTTGATTTACAACGATAAATGGGAAATCACGTCATTGACTGGGAATTGGGAAACGTCATCAATGTCCAAAATATTCTAGCAAAATGACGTTAAAAACACATTTTGTGTTAACATTTTAATTTTTGAATGGTCAATGGAAAAAATTAATACGGTCTACTGCATTATTGTATTAGTAAAAATTAAATAAATTATATTAATGATACTATTAATATATCGTAAATATACCTGCTTAGTAATATTATAGACTGATAGACCGTCTTCGCATAGAATCGTTTTTCGTAACGCATTCATCACAGTTACTCTTCAATTACGAGGTACACTCGACAACTATACTGTAAAGCAGATCGATTATCTGCTTCCCCCCTTTTTCCTTTAATAATTTAGTTATTCAAATTCTGCTTTTGGAATTTTTAAATATACTTAAAGATCATATTTGTTTGTACTACTGTAGAAGTGAGTGTCCTAGGGCGTTACACACTTCTGTTTTTCAAATGAAAATCTCCATTTTTCTATAAATTATTTAGTGGGTAATTATTTAAAACTTTTATATGTACTGATTCAACATTCAAATGACTAGTTTCTCAGTTATTAAAATGTCTATATGTATTAAGAAGAATAGTCTTATAAATGATTTAAAATAGCCTCCATGCCCCATATCTTTCAAATCCATTATTATAGACCTATACTATCGTTAGTACACAAAGTTAAATAGCTAGCTCAAAAACTAAGTAGGCACTTGTTAGAATTATGATTTTTATAGGTACCCTCAAATTTTTCAGAAATATTATTAACTATATAATTTACAGTAAAAACAGATTTTACAATTTTAACAACAGAACCTATCTCCGATAGATTTTTTTTAAGTATTTCAATTCTTGTTAATTAATAAAATTTAAAAATACATAATATGTTTTTCATTTTATTTTTTTTTTTTGAAAATCCCAAAAATCTGGTATTGAATAAATGTATTATTAAAAAAAAAAAATAACGATCATGTTTGGTGAATTATTCTGTATACATATCTATAGATATTAACTAGGAAATAGTTTCATAATATTATTACCACATGTACACGAAGTACCTAGCTATAATATATACCTAGTAGGTGTTCTACACAGAAACTAATTGAAAATCAAACATGAATATTTTTATACTTTATTAGATTAGTATGATCAGATAGTTAGGGTTTGGTATATTATTCAAATTGTCTATCTATCAGTATACAGTACAATATATTATTGGTTTGATAAATATAATATCTAAACGATAATTTTTATGATTGCAGTCAAATAACGAATAGGATGATAAACTATAAATTGTTGTACTTATGCATCTTTTGATTTTCATAATAAAAATGTATTAAATTTCAAAGTCCAATATAACAGGCCATTGACTTCCTAACAATTCTCAATTTTTAGGGAAATTATAATATAATCTCCCGATAAAAGGCGTAATTTTTCACATAAACTTAATATAATATAATATGTAATATTATATAATAATAGGATATCCAATTGTTGAGATGAATGATGAATATTTTGTTGTCTACCAAAGTTCATTGTCGTATGAACAAATCCAATGCCTTTAATGTCAAAGTGTAAAATAACACATTGTGGCTCTATGATAATTTTTTTATGTAAATGCTCAATGTAAAATATTCTTGAAATTCGAATTAGAAACCAACAAAAAGTATATGTTTGTCTACGGTAACTTAACAAAACGCTATTTATATATTTAATTCTATTGTACATCACATATTTCACATACAAAAATTGAATTAATTTTTTTTAACTACCATCCGACTCACATAATAGTGATTGTGTAATTTCAAATTTTTAAATAACTAACTATGTTGTTTGTACTAAGTTATTAAATCGAGCTATATTTAATGATATATTTGCTTAATTTCGTTAAAAATAATTATCTGCAGTATTATTAAACAAACAAATATTTAATTAAGTTTAAATTTTAACTATAAATAACTATAAATTTGAATAAACACAATATTAAATTAACGTGTAGGTACCTACTATTTTAAATTAAACGAATAAATCTAACAAGTTAAATAAACTATTAACCTATTTGATTAGAGAATTAATTAATTAAAATATTATAAACCACCCAATACCCAGTATCCGCAAGCTCATCTTTGAATTAATAGAAATTCATAAATATATAGGTAGGTACTGTTAGAAGGGAAAATATCGTATATTTTTATAAATTCATATAGTATAATATTATATTTATAAAATATTACTTTATACAGTGCTTATACATCCACCGCTCGAGACCATGTAATTGTATTTTATCCAATTAACTGATAGCACTCAATATGCAATATATTTATATTGAATAAAGGCAAATTAAAAAATATTATTTTTCATTCTATATTTATTTTCACCGATAGCATCTGAGTAAACGCGAAAATGTAGGTACAATATAATATATAATGGAATATAACGGTGTATTCTATTTCAAGATCTATGGAATATGTCATTCACATCAACACATTTACCTTTATAGATTATTCTTAATGATACCTGCCGTAGCTATCACAATAAAAAAAATATTTTGTATTACTATTTTTCTTTATATATATATTTATTACACGGCAAAACTATTGTGTGTTGAAAAATAATTTTATATGATAAAAATACAGTGAATCATTTATTCTTATTAGGTGTATACTGTATAATATACTATTTTGATACGCTAGTTCTAAAAGACAATGTGTAGAGCTGCGATTCGTCTCAATCAATTTTGAAATTAATTGTGCCGAAATTTTTTTTTTTTTAAATTAAATGCTTGCATAGGTTCTATTTTTCACGCTAATTTTGTAAATTATTATCAAATCCGTTTACAGTACCTTTGTCATAATAATTTCACAAAATAATAATATTGTTTGTATTTTGTTTACATTTAATATAATGTATTATATGCATATAATATATGAATGGAACGTATCCTAAGTGTTTCTTTTGACAATAAACACTCATTATCTCAAAAAGTATAAAACAATTTTAAAATGTTATACTTTTTACAATTCTTATCAATATTATTTTTACTATCTATTTATTTCATATTCCTAAGAAAACTAATTTGGTGAGAACTTTGAATTTCAAACAAATAGTTAGTTTGTTACAACTTATATACCCCACAAAATTTTGGCTCTATTCATCTAAACTTTAAAAGCTTATATCAAACAACTAAGCACTAATTAGAAATTCGACTTGTACCCATCAATATAGTCTATACCGATTATCATTCAAGATATGAATTTTAAAATGTATAATATTCTATGTAGTAATATGAAAAAGAAAAAACTTCAACAACTATAGCTATTGAGTTATGACAATAATAAAAAATATACCTTTTTCCCAAAAATGTTGTATTGGTATTCATAATAAAAAATATACAAAAAAAAACGTTATTTTTCAAAGAAATTAATGTTTTCTACTGTAAAAAAAAATCAATCTATATATAATATATATATATATACTAATGTATTATATTATCACATAATTTAGAATACAGACCCTATGATGTAAAACTTTTACTGCACACTTTTCCTCTTTTCCAAATTTAAATGGTATAATGTAAATGGGCATTGTAGTAAATATATTTCGGGAAACTTAAACGAATTTATATAGTATAAAGTCTACACATTTTTTTAAATGTATACATTTGCATTTCATATTGCGTGTATATTATGTAGGCAGTGCGCCAGTGCTCAGGGCTTTCGGTTCCCAGACAGAGCTCTACTACTTTTTTTTCATGTTTTCTGAGTATCACACTAATTATTTTCATTTGAACGGCAGGATAGTATCCGTTCTCTCACACAAAATAGTTTTTTAAACCCGCATTATTGTTGTAATTTGTGTAAATATGGAAAAATTGTACTGAATAAAATACCTACTCAAATTACATTTGAATATTAATGAATTATAAAAATTATTACTGTAATATTAGCTACGGAATAAATTGTAACTTAAACCAATTTGTGTAATATACAAAACAATACAATTATTTTAATGTGAATTTGTAAATAATTTATGTTCAAAAATATTTGTTTTTATAGTTCATAAATAATTGTTTCGGCAGGCATGTATTGTTATGACAGTATAATATTATGATATATAACAGTGTAGCGATTCTTAAAATGTGGTCCACGGCAGTCTTAATACATAACATATGTCATAATACATGACATGAGTGCATTGCAATATTTTTGGATTATTATTTACATTATATGAGAAATAGACCTATCTTATCTAGGCCTACAGCACTTTAGTCGGTAGTCGTATAAACTTAAAGAGTAAAAACATGGACCGTTAGCTAAAAAAAAGTATTCGAAAAAATTTGGTATGTGGGGTCTACAAAATTTTAAGAACCACTATAATCGTTTATTGTAATAAATTATTTGTTTGAGTATCGATGGTCGGGAGTGTGGCTAAGAAAATCTAAGTTAAGTTGAATTCAATCATTTCGATTAAGAATCCTTCGTTATTAATTTTTCCAATCCGAATTCCAAACACTACATATATATATATATATATATATTGGTACTATGTGTCATATATTGCACATTAAGTCATTAATATAAGATAGGAGAAGCATAATATCGTACATTTAGGTGCGTTTTTTTCCGCAACTCAACAAAGCTTTTCATGCGTCGGACTTATCACGTATTTCTCGGCGAATCTGCTAGATTATTAAATCTACAAGTTTCCAAAACCATTCAATATGCATAATTTACAATATTTACATATTTTATCAATTATGATTATTATAGGTTCACCATTGCACAATTATACCTACTATATATTGTATTGTGTTCCGCGCACGTCGGACCTAACCAAAGACGATGAGCGTGTACGCCTAACACATAATATAATATAACAACAATATATAATATATCGCACTGCAGACCGACTGTATATTATAGTTCACTCTGTACGAGTGCGATTTATATATACGTGCGAGTGCGACGCGTCTCGGGGGTATTTACCTGCTGTAACCCGATAATATTTTTCGGAATACGCGCTCCGCAGGTATATTTCTTCCGTATCAAATCGCGTACAGTGCGATCCGTGATAATATCATACGAAGACGACTACGTGTGCATGTGACCCGGGACCGGCGGTACGTCTAAAATACGGTTTCGGAAATCGTGAAGGCAATTTCAAGGTTGACTGGCCATTGGCTAAATCGCGAAATTCGGTAGGCGATAGACAATTGTTTTTGCCAATCCCGCGCCTAATGTGTCACAATGGGAAGATCATTATATGTATAGGTATCATCGCAATACACTTATATATACTTTTGGGTTCATTGGTTTCGTTAAATTGCATTATTACTATTATTATTATTATTATTATTATTATTATTGAGTATCTCCGTCGATCCACGCACGCGATTCAACGTCTCGTCGCCGTTTTCTATCACGTCATACGCGACATCGACCGCAACTCTGGCGGCTGTACTTACGGCGATACTCACACATATTATTATTACGTATTATTATATAGGTATAGGTGGCACCGTGAGGTATTACGCATATCCCGAGGTGTGAGACGTAACGTTTTTATATAGCGATATCGATACGCGCGATGTCGTCTTCGAAAATCCTCAGTAGCCCGGAGTTAATAAAAAAAAGTATTTTTTTTTCCGTGATCTTATATTATATCATACCACTGCTACAGGCTGTAACGTTTTAAGTTTTCGATCGACACATGTACACACACGCAGAAAAATTCCAATATGATTTATGGGCCGTCGATTTTAACTCCGAAAGAAGGTACGATAATAAATTCTGGTACGGGACGACTCTGAGTATGGCTATATATAATACTTTTATAATTATATTGACATTTTATACAAAAAGTAACAATTGGTCTAAATTATATTGAAATCGCGCAAGGCGTATAATAATTGTCGGCGATGCAATGAGATGCACTCAAATAATTCGAATATTCTAATTTGAATAATTTCTTGCATCAAGATGATTAAACAAAAACCACATTCATGCTCTGCCGTGATTAAAATATTATTATATTCTCTTTTGTACAAAGATGATTTTCATATAAATAAAAATTTTTCAATTACCTATCATAATTTTTGTCTGCCTAAATATAATAATATATTATTGTCGAGACAAATTATAATATTGTTACATACACAGTATAATAAACGTAATTTTACTCTTATAGAACATAATAGTTAAATTGTTTGTTTTAATTTTTGTGGAGATAAAAAAAATTTGAACGTTTTCAACATTACCCTACGAACACTGCCTTTTAAAACACCTATTCTCAGTGAAATATAAGTCTTAAACGTCTTTTAAGTTCTTACCGAAGTAAAAATATTTTTCGAGAGATATACCCATGCTAAATCAATACACCAGAATTTAATTTTACTTTAAAACATTTATTACACCAGGTTAATTGAAAACAAATATGAGAAAACTTAAGAAAATTTAGCTCGCATAAACTCATTGAGTAGTGACTGCTAGTCGGCTGTACCACGAAGTGTATAGGAGGTGGATGAACGTATTTTACAAAATTCCAATGTTCACTTATTTATGTGCAATCCCTTTTTTCACACGTTTTATACCTATAGGTAATATGCTGTTTAGTTAATGTAAAGTTTTCTTTTATCGAAATTTTCAATAGTTATATATATATATATGTACCTGTACTGCAAAATATTATAACAAACGATATTTTCTAGGAAACGATTTTTGAAAAGTTCTATAATATACAGACTACAAAGTGCGGCTCACTGCACCGCGTGTTCATTTCCCTACCTACCAATAACATTTTGTGCAATACAAACTTATTTGAAAATATATACAGGGCGATTTTTTTTTATCGAAGAAAACTTATTATTTCGAGTGCTAGGTATACTCATTTCAAAATATTTTGGAAATATATTTTTCTAAAGACGTTAAAAATCGTTTACCCTTTATAAAAAGTATTGGTTAAAAGTGAATAATAATATGAATATTTGATTCATAATATATGTTATAAGTTAATAAAACTATTTTTACTATGAATTTATACGTTAAAATTTTTAGTTAATTTTTCGATAATCCATTGAAAGTCTAATAAAACATCCCAAAATCAGGGCATTTTTGGCTAGTGTACTTCATTTTTCCTTTGTCAAGACCCGGAGTTATAAAATATGATAATCCGTTCGGACGGTTCGGTATATCGATCGACCAAAGGTAATGAATGAGTACCTATATAATATAGATAATAATGATTGAAAACCATTGTGCCTACCATAATCGATTGCCATGGACTATTGTAATTGAACTATTGTGTTATAATATTGTGATCACTGTAGCACTGGATGTCCGTTCCTTGCCGAGTATCAACGCTCGATCATGGGATATGTAAAAATAGGTACTACATAAAAATAAGCGTTAACATGTTTTTTTTTTAAGTACTGTATTTAGGGCGATTCAAAGTTTATTTTATTAAATAGATATAATGTCGAAGGTTATCAAATAAATATGTCTATTTTAATATTTTTTTTTGTCAAGATATATGTAAAAGGATGTGTTATAAATTCTGTAATTCGTTATTGATTTCATCGTGTTATATCTGCACTTTTGTGTACAACAATTTTATTTAAAATCCAAATATTATGATGTAATAATTTATAGTAATGTTTTTTCCCCGTACGCAGTTGATGTGTATAATGTATATTATGGGATACAAACCATGTTTGTTTACCGTATTTTGAATTTTATTCTATTTAATTCGTCACAGTAATGTGATTAATGATTATTATTACGCTGGCGTATTATATTTATGTGCTAATAAATATTATTGGAGCAGTACATTATGTTGCGTTTTTATAATATGTGATAGCGAAACGATGATACGAACAAAAATTGTTCGTAAAACAACGTTCAAAAAAGTATACCAGACATTATTCAGACCACCAAATTATTGGTACCGACGCGACGATGTTACATGACCAAACTTCCTCCTTAGAACTAAAAAAATAGTAATTTAGGTACCTAGGTATATTCAAGGGAGTAATAAGTATACCTCACCTACACCAAAGCCAAACAGAAAGCTATACATAGTATAAAAGTATGTTTATTATTAAAAAGTTCCACACAACCTTACCTGATAATATATTTTTCAGTCATCATTTAAATGTTTATTTTCGTTGTATTCCAACCCAATACATCATTTGTATATAGTTATGGATGTTATTAATCTTATATTGTAAGCATTCAAGCATGTATTTATCATTGTAATTGCATCATAATGGAAACAAATATTAAAACCTCAATATACCTTCGTAAATAATAATAAAAAAACAAATACGTACCTATTATAATTTGATACTTACCACTCAAAAGAATAGATTTTTATTATGTCTATTTATATTAAATTATTGACAGTATTATAAAATGTTTACATAACCGTTGTACCTATTAAAATCAATACATTTTTCTTTTTTTCACTTCACCGATACTTCAATGTGTTTAAAGTTTAAAGTGGTATAATTTAATTTGAAGACGTATAATTTATAAAATAAAAAATGCATATAAATAGTACTGGTACTGATGTCTGATATAAATACTGAATAATAATTTATTACAAAATTAAAACATTGAATGAATGTCCACGCTGGTCAGCAAAAATGTTAACTCTAAGATTGAATATATGACAAAACTTAACTACATAATAATTTTCTGATAGTTACAACTTAAACACTTAAACACGTACTTATTCTACTTTTAAGTGTCGAAAAACGAGTAATTTTGTAGTTAGAAAAGCGTAAAAAAAAATCTGTTCACACCTAAGATTTGAAAATTGAATATAAGATTTGTTTGATAATTTTTCAACCTATATAAAAAATAATTAATTTTTTATGAACATTTACCCGTAGTTATAATTATTTATTTATTTTCGATATTTTTTTTTGTTGTTGTAATATAAAGGTAATTACTATTTATAGACATTTTAAATTCAAAATTGGACAAAATTACTTATTTATCGATTAATAACAATATTAATTATTTTTTTAAGATTTAAAAATAATATTATTCATAGAAACTTAAAACTTTTATGTATATATTATATTATTATGAATTATACTATGCAGTATACACAATGATATTTTTTTATTTATTTTAAGATAATATCTATTTATATTATGAATCTATTTTTGTTATTATACAGTAATATTACAGAAAGATACAATTTAATTTCAAGTTATATAATTTTTTATAATATTATGGTATAAAATATGTATATTATTATAATAATTAAATATGACATTAAGAAAAAATTATATCAACCTATCATAGTATCATAATACTAAAAGTAAAATAATTAACTTTAATAACTTAATCAAAAAAAAAACATCAAGAAATATACTTAGTGATATTGTAGGCTTACAGACAATTTTCACTCAGAATCATTTTTCATATACGATAATATACCTATATATTATGTGTGTGTGTATATATATATATCATTGAATTTAAATAACAGCGATAACATCCATAATGATGCCAATAATAGCCATTCTAACGTACATCAGACCGGTGAAAACTTGACTATAATATTTGTATTCTTTGGTGGCATAATAACATATTGTTTTTATAAAAAATTAGTACCTACATATACCTTATTAAAATTTAGTCATTTTTTAAAACTAAAATCTTAAAAAATAAAGGAAATAAACTAATGATAATTAATGTTAAATTTAAAAAAAAAACATCCAATTCTCGTATCTTAGGCTTAAATAATAGCAAAGTATAAATTAGTGTATTAATGTAATATGTAATTTAAGTGTAAAAAGAAGAGATGATGATATTGCCATTTAATATAATAATCTTCTACAGGTATATATTATATAAATAAAAAAAAACGATAAAATTAAATGAAAACGATGTAAAACAACAATAATATGCACTTTCGAGAAATTGAGGTGGATGACATGAAATGTATTAAAATATTAGTTGGTCATACACATTCAAGACATAAAAGTAATTGCCATTGAACCATAATTCAGGACATTAAGAGGACGTTATACCCAAAAGTGTTATCTTTGTTTTATTAACGCATATAACATAGACAATTTTACGTTTAGAAGAATCCGTTTTACACTTTTGTTTTAATATCACAGTGAACTGACCAACTATATAATTTTAAGGTAAAATACAGGATCCCACATAGTTTGTTTTTTATAGTATTTTTTGTTCAATGAGAATTATAATGTGACTCAACAAAAGATAAAAATATAAACAATCCAATATTAGTTACACTAAGAATAAGTAATATTGCATTATTACTAAAACACATGTATATCTAAATATTAAAGGTAAATAATATTGTCTCCAAACAATGTAAGTACTGTGCTTACTAAATATACACATTGGCAACATTATAATGCAGTAATACCACAGTGTGCATTAATTGGGCGCATTCACATAAAATAGTTACCTAATGACTGCACTGATACAGAAATATATAATTGCATAATTTAAATTTACCAATAACAATATGATTCAATTAATATGCAATATTTTGTAACTTCATTAAATATATTAATTATATTTAAAAAAAAAAAATTTTAATTTTGAAGCAAGTTATGATCAATAATGATAAATGATAATTTTAAAATATCGCCTACTTGGATTCCTGATCTATAAATTTTATAATAAATTAATTTAGTATTAAAAACGGATTAAATTGTTTGTATATTTATGCGTTGATAACAATGATACGTATCCACAACGATCCTGTTTTGTTTTAGTTAAAATATTTATTACAAATACAACTACAATGATTAGTTTTGTGAAATTTCATTACTTAATTATGGACATATTTTTTATGAAAACACAACGAATGGAGACAAATTCAACTGTTGCTAAACTAAATTCATTATTATTAAAAATGGTATTTGTTTTTATGTTATCAAAAATATGTTAAAAATTAATAAATCAAATCATAAAAGTAATCATATGGTAATTGTGTTCATTAGTATTTGATTTTAAAATGTGTATATACCATATTTGTATTAATATTATAATAGTAATATAATCTATAACCACAAGAGCAACCCTTTAAATCAACAAAAATCCATTCGATTTTCGTGAGCCAAAACTTAGTCCATAAAATGAGCTACCCGTTAGTACTCAATTATAGGGGATGAAAAAAATAGCGATAAACACCATATGGGCTATGAGTCTCAAGCAGGTATCTATTTATTTAACTTTTATTTATTGAAAAAGTTCAATAGGTCGTTTTTGAGTCTATAGAGAACAAACGTTCAATTTTATATATTATACAATAGAACGTTATAGTTAGTAGCTCATTTTCATTCTAACATAATTTAAGTTCCAGAACATACATAATATACATCATACTTAACTACATAATAATGAACGCTATTCGATTTCAAACCCTTCAAATGAATCAATAACAACTTATATTTTATCACTGACCAAGTACCCCCCCCCCCCCAAATGGATTCGTGACTACGAGTAGTTATAGAGTCGTGGACGACGACTGTGGTCTGTGGGATACTCTGCACCTGCAGTGCTGTACACAATTAATGCTATCTCTCCGCAATCAAACTTTATACTACTAAAACGTTTTCAATCAACGTGTTTAGCCAAATTAATCATGCTAACATCGCGCAATGCTATAAACAACAAGCCTATATATACTTATCGTCGCATCAATCGTGGACACCTACCACGATGTTATCATATAATAAAAAAATATATAAGTGTATAAATATATAATATATTATTATAAATAAGTATAAAAAATAACTCTAACGTTACCTAATCGTTATTTCGTTTAAATCTAACAATTTTTTTAATTTATTTACTATATTTATAAAAAAAAACAGAATGATGGTCTTGTTTTCTTCGATGAAAATGTTTTTTAGACTGTTCATTATAGGCAGATTATCTTCATTTTTTGTTTAAATTTCCAGCCTCAAGTAGATACTTGAAATTTCAAAAAAAAAAATTGTTCGTTTTGCATTTTTTAAGATTTTCTGCTATACATTGTACAGCGACTTGTTGATTTCTTCGGTTTTTCGTCATTCGTTTTATATATATTTTCCACGTTTATAATTGATATATCTGTAACTGACGACCGTGATAATTTCTAAGCCTGACACCCATCGGCATTAGTTAATTCTATGGTGTGACTGATGATATGCCATATCGGCTGTTAAATGTCTAGCTAGTTTCAACCATGGTTTAAGAAAAACGTATATCTTTAACCGTGGTTTCAATAATATTATATTTTACAAAAACGTACATAAGACATCGGTATAGTTTGTATTGACATGCCTTACATGACCTTGCTTAAACAGACTTTTAAATTCAATTATTTATATATTAATACAATAATATTATATATCTACACATTAATGATGTGTATGTAAATTTAAAATTTACCTATTTATGTCATATTACATATAGGTAATATAGAGTTTTTAAGTTATACAATTTATTGAAATAAAATAAAAATATGTAAATTGATTGTATTAATAATTATAAATTATTATTATTATGTTTTGGTATTAGATAATATTATTTTCCAAAAAGCACAAAAACAAGTAACAACATGAATAATTTCTATATTATACTACACAAGTTAAACTATTAATGGATGAGTCTGGAGCGTTTGTACCTTTAGTCGTTTAATCACGCTATCCTTTTTTCGGAGTGTTTTCAGTAAAGTTAGGTTAGTTTTTTTATTTTAAACTTTATTATACATATTATTTATATTAGGGACATTAGGTGTGATCTGATAATTTGAATCAATCGCCAACGACCATACCACGTTGAATACACCAGTTCTCGTCCGATCACTGAAGTTAAGCAACGTCGGGCGTAGTTAGTGCTTGGGAACACTACGTGCCGTTGGCATTTTTCTTTTTTCAAAAAAAAAACACATTTAATTACAAATTTTAATCTATATTACTTCGAATAAAATGGGTATACAATATTTAGTTAAAAAAATTTTTTATACGGATTCCAATAAAATATCTATTCATATATCTGTTAATCTCATACGGAAAGTTGGATAACTTTTGTGGAACTTTGAGGTATAAAAATAGTTAAAAATATTATCAAAGTTATCGATTGAAAATAGTATATCTATTTTTGTACAAAGTTGTTTATATTACCTATAATATATATAACAACAAAATATATAATATTATCAATACTTATAAACAGGATTCGGAACTTAAAGCGTTTGCTTATTTTTATGGATTGACTTAAATGTAGCAGCGAGTGCTATGGAAGTGTATATGTCATGTTAAAACACGTTCAATTATGATATTTGAAAGTGCTTTTTTTACTTTTTTCAACGATTTTTTAAAAATATTCTTATTTCCAGTTTTTCTGATTATTTTTGTTTTTTATAGTTTGTTTTCAGAAAATCCCTCGGAAAATCTATAAACAATAAGGCAAAATGTCTCGAAAGTGAAGTTTGATTTTTTATAATATAAAGATTTTTTTTGATTTTTTAGAAACTTTTCCTAATCATTTTGTTTCAATATTTTTTGTAGTCTTTAATTATATTATTTTTAGCACAGTTACAAATTATGTCTAGTAGGTACCTAATATTTTATCGTGTGGAAACAAAGTTTTTTTTTTTTGATTAAATATTTTTGCTCAAATTTATGTTTTTTAAATGCATATTTGAGTGCTTATAATGATGTTTTTAAGTGCTTATTTTAAAGATTTTAAGTGCTATAAGTCCCGAGCCCTACTTATAACTCTTATGATAATTCATAATATAAAACATACATTGTGATAGCATTGTTGGACAAAGAAGCACAACTTGCAAAACAAAAAGGTAGCACATATTTTGGTTTACGTAGTTAGGAAAGACAAAAATGACTCAATACAAGAACATAAGGTACTTGTATAGATGATCATCATCTATTATTTTCTTAAATGTATTTAATAACTTAAAAATTAAATTCGATATTTGTTTAGTGTTTAGTATATATTATCACGAGTCTGAGACTTGATTTTTTTTTATTACTCGTATGTCTGTATGTCTATATATTATATACATTAGAATGCATTGCTTGTGTATAACATAAAAAATATAATCAGTAAGTACAAAGTATAACTACATAGCTCATGATTTGTACGGATAGTAATGCGTTTAAATTTTAAATATAATCTGTATAATATGTAGTAACACGGGATGGTTTTAACGTGTAATTAAATTTCTGCGAAGAGATAGGATACCTATTAATAAGTGACTGCGTACATATTGGTTCACTTTATACTTTAAACAACGAATCTATTGATATTACGTTATGCTCTTTCATCTGTATATGTTGTTTTCTTTGAAGTAGGTAGTCTATAGCAAATTTTCGTTATGTTAATTATTTACAATGGTAATTTTATCAGTGTCAAGTTCATATTAAATTAAATTATACCAACTCTAATTTTATCGTTATTCAATTATTATTACAATACTGCAGTAGAGTGTAGATGAACAATAGGAACGTATAAGAAGTAAAACGTTTCTAAATTTCCGCGTTGCGTGTATGTCAGACAAAAACAGAAAATCATCGGTTTCAATTAGTATTCTGATTATAATATAATCTATTATTAATATTATTTCTGTGATGTTTAATAGTTGAAAACATCTAAAGATTAGTCGTAAGAGCTATTATATGCAATTGTCAATTCCAGATTTTTGTTGAAATTTTGATTATATGTATTATGAAAACGTGTACGGTATTTATTTAGATAAATTAAACGTTATATTAACATATAAAATGTTTTCTTAGAAATATGTTATTTACCAACACTGTACATTTGTACCTATATAATATTTCGTAATAGACTAAACTTTTGCTGCCAATGTCGTTTTTCGTATAACTGTACTAAATTGGCAGGATGCCGCTTACGTTCTGATCTCTTAACGCTATTGATTGCTTTCGTCGAAACAGATTTTATTTTTACGGTCCTTAGAACTTCAAATATTTGATCCAACTGTTCTAACTAAAATATTTAAATATTAATTTAGTCATAGACACGGATTATTAAGACAATAGTCTGTGACCATGCGGATACCAATTAAATATTACCTCCAATTATTAGTGAATTATACATAATAATATATAGATATATTGAAATCTGTATCCATATGATATTTACTAAATTATGTAATATTATTTTACAAAATATGTTTGTATAATATCCTACTCACGGTTTAAGATATAGATAATAGGTAACCGTATACCGGCTTCTCAACGCAACATTATTTTTGATTTTCAGTTAGTGTCTTCGGTTACAGCCTGTGGCTCGGCGGTCATTAATATAGTTTAATAATTTATTTTAAGACCGTATTATTTTTATTTTGTATATAATTTCTACTAGAAAATGTTAATATATAATTAATTGTAATTAATAATTTCGAGCTAATGTATTTATAGCCTATAACTCTTGTAACATAAAAAAAAAAAATTAAAAAAATCAAAAAAATGCATGTGATAATATCATCTATGTGTAAATCTATAATAACTCGACAATATATCATATTAAGTCTTCTGACTTTATTTGAAAAAAAAGAAAATTAGATAAATAAAAATAACTTCCCATTGTAAAACCGCCATACTATTGGATACGTGTCTCAATAATATCACTATTTTACGCATACTTCATTTTAACTCTTTTATAAATGTTTCATCAAAGCAAATACTAGGTTGACGGGAGGCAGACAAAGTATAGAAATCGGACGCTGAATGGAACGCGCTACGCACATATTTTCTCGGGAATGAGAAAATATTTTCTCTGTGTAACAGAATCATAATTAAAAAAAGTTTTGGCAAAATATTTAAACTAATCAAAACACAAAGAATATTTATTCATTTCTACCTTCAAAAATAATTTACATATTTTCTCACATTTTCCAAGTGGAATTTACCACGGTAGTTCTATTATTGTTTAATATAATATACAGGTACACTGTTGTACATATTATAAAAGTGATTCATTTAAAGGTAACCATTCATTTTTTCGAAAAGTATCAACGTTTTTGAAATTATTTCTTTCGCACAATATAAATAATTTATTACTAATAAGTGATAACTAATAATTAATACAACATTTTTTTTAAAATAGTATATTATTTTATCGTTGTATAAAAAAAAGTTAACATTTTAACGTATGAAGATTAGTAAAGTGTATGACCCTATTTTTATCCCAAATCAGTCTCAAAGTTGAAAATTGAAGCATTTTTTTACTACTCATCGTGTATACATAATAAACCTCATCCATATATATCCATCAATATATTAAAAAAAAAAACATTTTTCAGTGGTTTTTGGAATCTGATAATGAATTAATAGTATTATAGAAATAGCATAGAATTCAGCTAAAAAAATTACACATAATATTAAAATTAATACATTCAACTATCTTGATTTTTCGTTATCTTGAATTACATTTAAATACCCTAAAAACTACCATACACTTAACGAATTAACTACTTTAAGCATACATTAACTACATTAAACTAAGCAGTGCATTCAGTATAGTGATTGTGATTTCACGCGTTTGTAGTCAATATTTATAGTAATTTATAATTAGTAGAGTGAAATTAATTTTTACATTCTCACAAAAACCAAAGTAATATTAAACAAATTTTAATGACAGATTTAAAAAAAAAAAAATTAATTTATTAATTATTCTAGTTTATTGATATGTATGTAGTATTAATTACCTTAAGTATTCAAATTATGCATTTCAAGCATCCAAATTATCTTTCTAATTTTTTCAATTTTTTTTAAGAATTTTAATAAAACTCGATATTTCGGTTTTCAAAATTTTTTTCTGTTCTTCTTGAGATTCGTCATGACGAGAATTTCACTGTATTTTTATATTTTTTAAATGTCATAATATGAACAATTTATGAAGAATTTCGTATTAAAATGTCAAGCCCTTGATTTCCCAAATTAAAACTGAAGAATTTCAAAAACCGTCCACGAAGCCGATTAAAACTAATATAGGTTTCTTCGAATTTTATAAATTATTTTTTATAATATTTTAATATTTGTAAATATAGTTAAAATAAGAAATGTATTTTTATACGAAGATAATATTATTATGTTTGATTTACTAATAATTTTCCGATGGCATTTCTAAATATTAATTATACAAATATTATTACCTATTATATGAAAAATTTCAAAAACCCAAACAGAAACCGTTAACACTTAAAACTTTATAAGTCATAACAATTTCGATCCTTGTTTAGTTGAAGGATGAAGGATATAATATCATTCATTATAATGCAATACTTTCTGCATACGATGAACACGTAATTGATTATATCACCTAAATAAAACGTTAAACAATAGGTACAGGATAAGATGACACGATTGTCCGAGTTTGGAGTAATTCTTACAACACCGAGAAATGACGATGGTACCGTAACTGGATTTTTTCTTCTCAGCTCGCTCGTTCGCTCATTACCTAAGTGTAATAGTGTAACATACCGGACGTGCTAGTTTGAGATAAACAAATAAACAGCTAACCTTGATCGCTTTATAGTTTTATACATACATTGCACACATTTACGGATTGCACATATTAGTATTTTAATATCAAGTCTGTGTCTTTGATGTGATGACACAATAATTATTAATAGTATGGCGAGTACCTATATAATATACACCACGTCGTCCATATCACCTATATTATATGCTTTGTAATACAATTTAATAACTGCTGTTATATAATGTAATGTTGAAGTGTAGCGCGTGGCATTGACAATGGGGTTTTAACTGTTTTAAGTAATAAATTCGCCGTTTAGTTGCCATCATACGCGATTATAATTATTTTGTATGAACAAAATGACGCAACAGAGATGCTCACCCCTTTTTTCTCGAATAATGTAATAATTGAATACCTGATTTCGAATTTTTTGAAATATATACGATACACCATATTTTAAATTCTTATAACTTCTTGTAAGGAGTATTTTTTGTTTATCATTCGATAGCCTCCTTTTTTTACTGCAATTTACTAGAATTAAAAAAACCCTGTAACTTATTCATTGTGTAAAGTGTTTATGGCTCTGTAAAATATATGTGTGTGTGTTATATACGTACTTATATATAACGATTTGATAATAAATTTTAACCGTAGTTACCGGATAAATTAAACAAAAAATATTAAATAATAATTACTGATAAAAATGTTTATCGTGATTTATACTGATCTGTATAATAGTTACAGAACCAAAACCCGATTTGTAGTGTTTATGTTTATAATTAAACATTCCGAAAATGAAAATTTAAATACATTTATTATTGAATACTAATAAATAGGGGCGAGGCACTTGGTGATTGATAATAATACAAATTATACGATATGACGTTGTATTATTGTGGATATTTCATTAGTGTTAACACGGTCCTCGTCGTAGTCAGACACTCAGACGGCGGCCGAACGCAAATTGAGCAGATGTTACCTGTCCTGCATCATCGCATAGACGCTGACCGTATTATATTAGCTGTATTACTGTATACACATTATACTACAGTAATCGCACGTCTCGCACACACGACATCACACACACACACACACACACACAATATAATATATAATACACATAATAATGTTATACTTACGGCATTGGTCATGTTGTTATTTTATTATTATTATTTTATATTATATATTATTATGTGTAGGTAGTAGACGATGATCGTGCGATAGAAGACGCACACGCGTGACACGTCCGACAAATAAACACACGTATCCTGCTGTCCATAATATATATCGAGTTATATTTTATTATTATTATTATACATACATATAGGCTTATACCGAATGTGTGTGTACTGTGTAATGCGCGTGTTACATAACGGTCGCGCGGTCACGGACGGACAACAAAAATTCAGGTACAGTATATTATATATAAATATATATACGTACAAATACATAATAATGTTAATATCATACGTCATACACGTACTGTGCTGCACAGCGGTCCGGACGACAGCGACGACGACGACGACGGCGTACATAGTATTGTATAATATTAGACTAGACTGTTCTGCATAATATTGATGATAAAAAATAACGAACCTAAAATACTCGTGTGTGTGTTTTTTATTTACCACATATTGCGCGTACGTCTTTCGTGCCACAATGATGTTAAGATAGAAAAAAAGCGAACGGTGACCAGAATAAAAATAACGATAATTGTGCATCGTCTACCACGGTATACCATAATATAATATTATGTTATATTGGTTATAGGTACCTATCTAAATTCCGCGGGGTCGGTCAGGCAGGTCGCGATTGCGGTACCCTTTTCGTCTTCTCTCGTCGATGTTTTTTTTTTTCACAGGAAACAAATAACTAATTTGGTATACCATCGAGTTCCTGCTTTTCGTCATGTATTTTTTCCCTCGACCATAAGAAAACCATTACAATTACACGATTTGGTCCATTTTTACCTTATCAAAACTGTGACTCGCGCCACTTTAAAATAATTATTTTTTCAAACGTATTATCATTGTTCATCGATTAAGTTCATTTCGATAGATACATTTCGAGAAAATTAATAAAATGTACTTGAAGTAAACTAAAAATGTGAGATTATTAGAATTTTTAGTTATGGTGCTTTGTGTACGAGTGAGTAATAGGTATTTCATTAATATTTTTATACATAATCTCAACTGTCTAGTGATGTCCTTTGTTTTTACTCGAATCGCCTCTATTATATACCCGTGTTTTTAATAATTTTAAGGAAGCCCGTTCCCTTGATTTAAAAATCAGTGATCATAAAGCTAAAATAATTATCAAACTATCGATTAATTATATTTAAATATAACCCGATAATAAATTTTCGAATAGAATTTCAGTAAGTACATTATAATTGCCTACCTACTAAAATATATCAACTATTTAATGTGGGAGGAATATTCAAGTGAACAATAATAATAGTTTTTTTTTTTTTTAATCAGAAGGCTGCAATACGAGAACATTTTTTTTTTTTTTTAAAACACACGGGGGAGAATTCGAGTGTGTCCAGTTGTCGTAGGAGTATCAGTTACATAATTATCGGAGTCTTCTTGTTACACTTATTATTATTAACTAGGTATGAAGAAAAAATACACTTATACAAAGGATCGTTTAACTATAATAATACATTCTTTGAGAAACAATGAATTGTATACCCACTTAACATTTTATTTATAGGCGCGAAAACGGTTTTTGGTAGGTAACGGAAATCGTAAAAAAGCCTAGGTTTGAATTTTCTTTTCTTAATTGGTTTTTGGATTGCTCATCCCAAATTTCGACAAACAATTGTTGTTTATGTATCGAGTAACAATTCATTCCCAAATTAGTTTTTTCGATGTATACGATACAGTGATGTATATTCAAATGTATTTTATAGACGTTTTGTAAATTAGTTCGGATAAAAAAATTATTTATTATACCTATGCTCTACGCTAGTTAGGTAACCTTCAGAAACAACTGCAGCAGTTAATGATGACCACTTAGAATTTTGACATTTTATGTAATTTAAAGTCTGAAAATATAACCGACATATCGATGGGTCCGAATAATAATTATTAATTTGAATAAAAATTGCAAACATTTTTATTCATATTATTGTAATATTCCGGATTGACCGGATTAGTTTGTTTCCCTGCAGAAGCATTACCATTTACCACACGGATTTATGTGATATTATCAGCTACTGCATGAATCGACAAATGCTAAAATTGTTTTAATTGCACAACGAGATTACATATGCAATACGTATACGTATAAGTCGTATATAATAGTAATAACAATTATCGTTAGGTGGACGAACTTGAATTAGCTAAAAATTCGCTAAATGGGCACTTCAATTAGCAAATATATGCGTTTACAAATAATATGCACATATAATAATATAATTATTATAATTTATATTTCATACTTATATTTAAATTTTAAGTTTAAGTCTATTTTAAACCATATCGTATTTACTTTCTAACTTATTTAGTTATATAATAGTTATTATAGATACGCGTGTTATAAAATAAATATAGGCCTCGAAGTATAAATATTGACATTTATAATTTTTAATCATATGACATAGTCACACAATTAAAATTGAAAATTATTTTCTTGATTTTTAATTTTTAATCTGCATAATATTCTTATCAAAATTCATATTAACCACTAAATTACGATTGAAATTTTAAAATATTCACTAACATAACATAGGTTTTGATAAATGTTTGAGTTTATCCTTCAAACAAAAAAATATTTATATGTGCAATTATACGCACTAAAAACTAATGATTTTTCATATTTTGTAAGATCGTTAAATAGGTATATATAATAGCATAACTTTTATTTTGCATATAGTTACATATTATATTAGCATAACATTAATTTATTTGAAGAACATTTTTAAATTTGGTTTTTTTTAAAGTTATTTTTAACACATTTTCAATATTATTCAATATTTTTTTATGTCTATCCAAAACAAAATGAAAACTTTTAAAATATTGTCCGCATATTTTTATAGAAGAAAATCAATACGATTAAATGGCTGTAAATAATGGTCGACTCGCAAGTCCAACAAATACGATTATAAACAAGCGCACGCGAATAACAACAAAATAAATGCGTATTTATTTATACAAGTTTGAAATCGAATATATATTAGGACACAAGATAACGTTCTGTTTATAAATTGTTTTTTTTTTTCATATTTACAATAACAAGTTGTTATTGCACGAGATTAATAAAAATGTTTTTTTTTACTGTGTACGTTTGAGCGTTTTTAAACGTGAACTCACGAGCCCCGTTTATTGCTATACGTATATATACCTACCGGCGCATTGCAAGTATATAACATTGTCAGCGGCTCGTTAATTAATTATACATTGTCGTTTTAGGCATTTGGTGAACGGGGATTGCGACCACTCGCGTAATGGAATACGAATTTCGGATTTAAACTTTGAAGGGTACATATTATAAGGTACCACCAGGACATAATAACATTTAAGCTCGCTGTTATAGACCCGCGAGGGTCAATCTTCCGCTCCGTACACGCGTACATATTATTATTATTTTATAATTAATAATATTATAAATTATAACCATTATCGCCTAAAGTATACCGGATTAATGCCGTCGAACGGATGACAAACAATTTCGGCTCAAATATCCTGCAAAAACAAAAAAAATGAAAATGAAAATCTTCCAAAACTCGTTTTCACGTTTTTAACGATATTTCGGTGATATCCGTCGACTGCTGTTCTCTATATACGGGGGGGGGGGTCGTTATAATATTATAAGTACACAAAAAGTATAAAGTTTTACCTTTAAAAGACTACCTCATTTCTTATATATTCACATATCGCCCGTTCGCAACACGACCGTTTTTTTTCCCGCAGTAGGACTATTTATATATATATATATATATATATAGGTACAGTAGTTTTCCGTCGCCTCTCTAATTCGATTTGGACGTTTTTCCTGCTGCTGTGGACATTTTTCCGCCGCCGCGATTACGTCCTGTGCTCGTGCGTATATTTTGCGCGTTACGATGATGATAAATCGTACGCGATCGATAGAGATACACGACCCATCATCACACGATGCTGTGGTGGTGCAGATAATAATAATTAATTACGCCCGTGTCCTTGCTCGCGTGTACGGCCCCGCGCGCACTGCCATCACTGCAGGCGGCGGCAGATGTCGTACGAAACAAAAATATATATCCGCGTGTGATGTACAATAGCAATAATAATTCGTCCGTAAATAATGCGACGTGTCCGTTTCAACGGTGTCGACGATATAATATTATGTGCCGTCGACGACGTACGACTATACGACGAGTGTTATTATTATTGTTATGTATATATTATTATTATTATCGACAACGTGTTCGGGTTATGATCACAAGCGCGGGCGTATATTATTATTGTTATTATTAAATATTATTATTGTTATTATTGTGTGATATTATAGTATTATACTGATGCTGTCCGCGTACAACCGCATGTTGTATACCGCGCGAGTTCACATAATATACCTAATGTCAATCGATAATGCGTTGTTGTGGTGGATACCGCGCGCGGTTTTAATAACTCTTATTTTAATTACTCGATCGTAATGTATATGTTACACCGCGGGGTAGAATACGGCGGCCCCCATTCGCCCGAAATATATCTATTGTACACGCGAATGCGGAACAATCGGAGCATGTAATATCATCACCTAAACGATATTATTGCGATATATATATAAACGTATACTGTTGGTATTACGTCAATGGAAATACGTACCTATATATATATATATTATGATATTTAGTAGAATACATGTGTATACTGTGCGGAGGCATTTTGTCGATGTACAACTCCGCAAGCTATAACGAAAGTACGAGTACTTGTTTGTCTACGGGTATATATATATATATATTATACTACAATTTAAAACGGATATAAACTATCAATTATTAGAGATCAAAGAGCGATTTCCAGAAAATGTATTTGTCGTTGATTTATATTTAAATTTACTAAATATGTGTACATAATATACACGAGGCGATACGTCGAGCTGCCCTTTTCCGTCTTCATTGATGTAGTTTCCTTCAAAATATGATATTTTTTTTAAATTATTAAAATAATATATAGGTACCTAGGGTACTTGTAATATTGTTTTCAAATTCTTGAGATTTTTATACTGCTTAAAGAGTGTCCTTTTTAGATATACAAATCACGATTTTTTTTATAAAACATATGAAAGTGGATGTTATTTATGTTCTTTTTAATATCATGTTTTATACAGTATCGGTAAAAAAAAATATCATTTTCATCTCGGCTATCGCTATGGACTGATTGTAGAAGTATTGAGAATTTTAAGACGACAACAGTTCACGTTAAATCCATGAGTAATCGTTTATCCATAAATACATTTCAGATATGTCGTTTGGTGTTTAGGTATGTATACAATACCTAACATTTTAACTGTCAACGTATATTTTAGTGTGTACGTTTTGTCGTTATTGTAATAAATAATAACTCATAATGTTAATTTTTCATCAAATAGTAAGTTGGGATTAGTTGTCACATGTGTTTAAAAAGTTTAAACTAATAATATGATTTAAATTGTTTATGTTTTACTTGTTGTTTACTATTTATATATTTAATTTATTTTCATGAGTAGTTATGAGTTTGAGATAAATTTAACATTGAAAACTAAAAGTTTGATGATACGGTTTATCATTTGAATCATTTGATTTACCTGAGACAACTAACCTCACGGTTATGTGATATCTAACACTAAAGTGAGGTGTATTATCACAGTCTCCATTAAAAAAAAAAAAAAATTAAAAAATTAATTCTGATTTAATATTAGTGTTGGATCTCTTTGTAGTATGTTCTTAAGACAGTATTTTTTTAATAATGTTACAGAAAGCACTTGAAAAAATTGCCTTTAAAAACAAACCCTCTCTTATATAGTTATTAGTTATATATTAGATACTAGATAGTATTCAATAATTGTCCACTAGCTAATCTACGAATATCGTATAGTTAGTTTATAGAATACTTAGTCAGTACAGTCATTAATCAGTATATATAATAATAGTTGAAATATTAATTTTTGTATTTAATCAACATTATAAATGAAAATTTCCTTCACACAGGTAATAACAATACTATAGTATTATATAGAAAAATCCAATTTCATATATTAACGTTAACACGTATTATATTTTAAGGGTTGAGTGTTTGAAATCGAAGTAGTCATTGCAACGTTTTCAACGCAAGACTTAAAATATATATATTTTAGATTTTTTTACTTTTTTAAACGATAACCTGATAATATATTTTAATTACTCCTAAACAACCAGCTAAGCACATATTATTTTTCGAATTTCAAATATTTCAATTTATTAAAATCGATTATCAAACCAGCAGTTAATTAAACTTGTTATAAGTTAAAAGTTTATAACTAAGTTCCCGTGTCACTCAACTAAAATGTAAAGGCTTATTAGTTATAATTAATTATTAATTAACTATACTATACAGTTAAATATGTTGGAAAGTATACCTGATTCTTAGAAAAAAAATGTAGTTACCATTAAGGAATAAGTTAAATATGTTGGAAAGTATACCTGATTCTTAGAAAAAAAATGTAGTTACCATTAAGGAATATTAAATTAAGGATACGTTATGATGTTGTATAAAATTTGTTAAAAAAAAATATTTTATCGTTTCTTTCAAAAATGTGTATCACGATAACGACTTGAAAACGCATAAATTTACGGAGAAAAACGTCGACGACAAAAAAAAAAATCGCCCGGTATGATAATTTCTTTTCAGCTCCTCTGAACTCACGCCCGGCAACGACGATCTTCATGCCGTTTGAAACGGCACACCGTTATGTTAATCACCAAAAGTCCGTCGTTAATTATTTTGATCCACGCGAAGACGACCGTTCTGGAATTTTGGGACGATTTAATAGTCGTATAATACTGTTTTATGTAACTGCTCTCGAATTATAATGTGTACGTTCGGTGCCCGGCGAGTCGTTTAAGCTACGCGGACACGCGTTACTATTTTCGTGATTAAAACCATTAATGCCGACGCGGTTACGGCGACAAATCGCACGCCAGAGGTATACTATATACTACCCGCGCTAGCTGCAGTCACGAGATTAGCGCGGTCGATGCGAAACATATTATAATAATGGTAATAATAATGCAATTATAACACCCACACTATGCATATAATTGTGCGTTGCGGGTCAATGTCGGATCTTGAACTCTGTAGGTATAGGCTCGGTGCGAAACAAATTCGGGAGTCCCGAGAAAAAAAAAATTGACGTTAAGATATTATAAAATATAGGTATATGATTGAAATGGATTATTAGGTACTTATATTAGCTGTCCAACGCGCGTCGTCTGTTAAATAGCATAACACAACACAATATATAGACATATTATATAGTCCTAAGACATATTTTGGTCATCGCGTACTATATATCTGTGCCCGTTGTTTTTACGTAATATTGCACGACGATAGTATAATTAATAATATATATATAATCAAGAAATTCAAAAAATTCAAAATATAATATACTATACACTAAAACTTGAATAACTTCAATATACACTTTTAAGCAAAAAAAATAAAATATGTAAAGCTAACAAAATACACAACTTTTATATTATTCATAATAATTGTTAATAGTTAATAATATTATAAATTATATAATTTAGCAATCCTCGGGGAGAACGATAGTAACGATTAACATTTTCGGAGAAATGTCCATAATTGAACTTGTGCATAACTGAACCAAATAAACACAGGCACATGTGTAATGCATCGTATGCATTCCGGTAATGGTTATTGCTACAAAATACCCCTAATCCCCGTGTCTTGTATTAAAATCGACTCTAGCAGTATAAATACATACTTATTTGATTTATAAAATATGCATTTATTAGAATATTTCGGTTTTTAAATAAAAATGTACGATCATATTTTGGAACCTAAATATGCATATATATTACTATCAAGAAGTTTTGTTGTAGTAAAAAAATTTGATTTTTTTCTACTTTTTACAAATCGACATATTATATATTTACACTTAACAAATAATGTGTAAAAGACATTTTTTTATAGACAAATTAAAATATATGTTTAAACATATAGTGCGTAAAAGTTAGGAAGTATACTCGTGTGTACACTTTTTTTCTAAAATTGACTATTAAAAAACTCTATAAATTATAATTTATAAGTGATTAGAAAATGGATGCAGTGACGCAACTTATTTATTTTATTTATTAGATCTAAATGTTTAGCAAAACTACATATGTGACCTGTTAAAACAATAGAATTTTGATTTTGTATAAAATGTTGTTCTCATCATCTTGATTCTGGGTTATTGTAGGAGTCGATTTTTGACATTTCACGATAAAACACTGTTTCGATTTCTCAAATGATGAACACCTATTTATTATCTGGTATTATAATATATGATAATGACAATAAATAGCGTCCATTAAATAGTCCAAACACGATATTTTTAAAAAATATTATCACTTTATGAATGGCTATTTTTGGTGATTTTTTGGGGGTGTCCAAATTATCCCTTAATGACCCAGATAAATTGTAGACCTAGCTAATTAGCTTAAAAGTATACCTCGAAATGTGTCGTCGGATCTAATAAAATTAATTTCATTTTTGTAATTTGAATACAAATATTTTGTTGTACATGAGTAAAAGACTAATACATTGGGGTATTTTTTTGTACTCAAACATTTTTTTTTTTTTAGGTAATAAATGGCCAATTGAATATATTTATATCAATATTAATTTTACGGACAAAAATTGTCTACGACTAACTAAAATCATTTTTAAATCATAATAGACTATATCTTATAAGCTTATATTATTATTGCAATATGCGCTGTAATTATCTATACATAGCTTTGAATAACTAAAAAAAAATACTAATTGTAATTTAAATTATGCTATCTTCATGAAGATTTTCAAACAAAAAAACGACTGTTTAATCCTTTTTGAGTATAAAATAGATGAATTTGTATGTCGACGTCACTGCTCTCTATAAACGACATAAATTATTATATAGTTAAGAAATTAAAAGACGCCTCCTTTGACTATATAATAATATGTACTTCAAAGTTCCAAAAGATCAGATTTCGAATAAAATGAAAAATCCTGAGATGAGACGGGGATGATCGTACTGCCGCGGTGAATCACCCCGTACGCGTATAATTATACATTATTATATATTATTATAATACGCTGCGTGCGCTGCCGTGGCTATTGTTTATGCGGAAAACCGATTTCGTATATTATCTCGCTATGATCGAATGTCACGCGTATATATTAAAAAATCACTGCGCGTGCCGTGGAGGAGAAGACGGTAAAAAAAAAAATGGGTACGCGAAAAACGCAAGGGAAAAAAAGGGGCGATGATAACATATTATGGTTACGAGACGAAGACGAATGCGGTTCGACGAGACATAATAATATTCTATATAATTTAATGATTTCGGAGAGGAAAAAAAATCGGAGGAGATCGAGGGTCGCACAAAATGATAAATATAATTTAGCGTAGTATACCGCACATAATACGCGTACGAGGTATATATATATATATGTGTGTAATAATAATGTTACATAGATCGCGCGAAGGAGACTGAGACGAAGACGACAACGACGGCGACGACGACGACGAAACGGTCATCGACCGCGAATATCGCGAGCGTACGTATAACAATGTCTTCGCCGCATTCGTCATATAAAACGTTTTTCGCCACTGTCGACCGCCCCGGGACCATTCAATACGACTGTTGTCGTTTTTTTCCCTCTTCGGAAATCGTCGCGTCGCGTTCTGCGTTCGTTTTTTTTTTCCGGTCGTTTGCGCGACAAGAAACGCCGCAAACGATTAAATTACAATGTTATCGTTTTGTTATTATTTATTACTTACATATTATAATAATATACATCATTGTTACGACATGCTTGCACGCCGCCGTATTTATCGCGTAGGTGACCCGCGTATAGCAGAGGTGATTCACCGACAGTGCTTTCATCACCCTCCCCGCGCGCGCCCCATTTTTTCATTAGATGATATGAATTATTTATTCGAATTATGATTTTTGGAGATTTTCAATAACACTCATAGAGACTATAATATTTTCAAATACTTGAAATCGTTCGTACTGTGCCTACCAGCTATACTTAGGTAGGTAGGTACTTAATGAGTGCCGATGCAAACGTCTGTATTCCATGAAATGACAACCCCCCCCCCTGTACCCTGCTCGGTGTATATTTTTTGTCGGACATTTTGATGTATCTAATTAAAAGTTCAAACGAATAGTTTTTCAGTCATTAAAACATTCATTTTGAGGATAAGAGTTCTTATCGATAGTTTTACAAAAATATAAAATATATAGGCACATGTAATATCGAATCAAGAATTTATTAAATTATTTTTATAAACAATAAATATTTGTTTATTATTATATACATTTAAATAAAACTTTTCAAAATTACCATAGCCCTAGTATTTTCTAAACCCATTTCCATCATGAACCTATTATCTTTAGGCGTGTTATAGTTGACAAATTTAAACGATTCGACAACTACTAGTTTGAATTTTGATTTTAATACATTAACATTTCAAAAAAATATCCGTTAAATAATTTACAAAGTACAAATACGGAGTCATTTAAAAAAAAACAATATAAGTTTGTATTTCCGAAGGACATTCCTTAACTTTCAAACAAAAGATCTATAAAATATAAAGAGCATATACCTATCAGTATACATATAAGGGATGCAAATGTACACCCTTGCAAAAGACGCAATCGAAAGTATATTCATATTGAGAATGATACATTTTTTTACATATTATGGATGATCATTGATGTCCATTTCACGAAATTGATCGTCGTTGTATACATTTTGTAAAAAAACTATTTTTTTTTTTTTTTTGACATCGTCAAAATTGTTTTCACTATATAAATGTCCATGATATATTATGTGAATCTATTCATCACTATTTCAGGATAACAAAACTGCGTATAATAATGTTTCACTGAAAATAATTGTTTATTTTACATAATATATTATTATAATATTACTAGAATTAATTTATTTTCATTCGGAGAATAATAATAGTTTTCATATTGTCATAATACATTACTGAAAAACGTATAGGTAGATACCGGTCTTCAATAAATGTTTGTTTTTTGTGCAATTTAATAACCATTTATTTATACGATAAAAAATGTATTATCTCAATTATATTTTATAATACATAATAATAAACGGTTTGTTTTTTATTAAACCGTGCAAATGTTCTTGTATTGTTTTACCCGAAATCGTATAATGACCGTTTGTCTAATAAGACCGTCCTTTCGATATATTATCTAAGTCTTAATTTGTTTTACCAAGGCACTACCTGTTTTTATTTTAACAGTCATCACATTATTTATTCCTTAACCACTCCGTTACGCTTTTAGGATTCGTTAGACTCTATTCGCCCATAAATTAAGTTCAATTTAAAATTTTATAATAAAATAATATGTACAAAGAATCAATCGTTTTTATTGATTAATATTATGTGGTTATGGTATCCTGCAATAATGAAAAATATATTTACACAATGTGTGTATAAATAAGAGCAAACCAAAATGGCAATCTGTTTTGAGAAATGGACAACAATTATCACCGTATTCCATATTTATACAAAAGTATTATTCACGATGTGGATAATTTTCATTAAATTAGTGAATATTATCTCGTCCGAAAAGAGGTGTTTTGTTTGAGAAAATTAAAAATAAAAACCATGCCATTTCAGCGAATTGACAATAAATTGTTATCATTATTTGCACAAACGTCCTACTTTTTCCTTTACTTAAACATTATATCGTCGGGGCGAATAAAAACTCTTAAGTCTTCAGCAATTCCTAATTTCATAGGGACTTTTTCACACTATTTCTTATACTCTATCGTGTTTGACTAAAAATTTCCTGGTCAAATGCTTTCGAAGAGTTTTATCTTAAGAGTGTTAAATGAACATGTGAAATATATTAAAAAATAGATATAATAGGTATATGATAATTTAAGTAATTAATATAATATTAGGACTTTAAAAATATAAATTGTACATAATAATGCTGTCGAACTATTTATAATAACATAAATGAATTGAAAAAAAAATTCGAATAATTTATAATGAAATTTGAATCATGTTTAAAAACTGTAATTATAATAGTTGTATAATATATTTATATACTAAAAATCACAACTGGTTTTTTTTTTTTTTTTGTAGTCAACTTTTATCCATAACAAATTAATATTATACTCATCATCTATCAGTAACAAACGATTAAACAAATCTGTCCTTTTATATAGTTACTTTTAGGCTGTAATTTAAACTCGTCGAACGATGACGTACGTTACTCCGCCATGTAACTTTCATGGATGGCGTTAGAGTAACGTCCGACTTTCCAGGAAAATGGGTAGAACATAAAAATATATTTTTATAAACATAAAAAGTTTGTCTGGCGTTCATGAGAATTATTCACATATAAAAATTTAAAAATCCAGATTTAAGGGAAGTTACCTACAATATACTGTAAAGGTGCATTTATAAAAACGTGAGAACACTGAGAACTCAATAAATGACACCTTGAAATCAAAAAAAATATATAATATTATGATCGATATTCGTACGGCGTCTAATGCAAAAACAATAAATTCGAAAAGTAAATTAACTCTAAAATAAGTATAAGTACTACCTCCCCCACTAAAAACAAATATTATACAACTTAATAATTTAATACCAAAGACTATTATTTTTAATTTAATCATATCATCGTAATGATGAATAACGTATAGATTAAGGTCAATATTCACGCAAATATGAAAACTAAACACATTTTTAAGGTTACAGTCTCCGGTAATATAATTTATAATACAAAAATAAGAATGGTAAATTAAAATTAATGTTTTTATCAAATGTTCTCAATATCGTGTATATATTTTTTACTGTCAATTATTTAAATTTGTACACAATAATATTATGTTATGTTATGATTTTTAATTTTAAAAGTAACCTGATAATGGACTAAGTCCAAAATTAATAATTATACTATTTTAATTTTTATATTATAATACTCGAGGGACTTGATTCAAGGCTGCAATCCTAAAAATTGTTTTTAATTTTACTATTTACAGATTAATTATAATATAAATAATAATTATTAATTGTGTATTAAATTAAATATCAGTATTAAAAAGTTTAATTTAAATTATTTAATAATGTAGTGTAACGATCAACGACGGTATTGAAAAATTCAAATGACGATCATAAATGACAATATAAATTATATCATTATAACAATTATTCATCACTTAGACCTGAAATAAATATTCTATTGATAACTATAATAATAGGATATTATACTATTACAATGACTGACTATGGAATATGAATAATGGAAATCATCGTAATATTATGTAAACAATTTTACAAATTCTATAGATGATTTTATAGTCTTTTGAATTAGATTTTATTTCTAAATGAAATTGTTTAAACCATTACATTATAATATACCTATACCCTATAACAATAATATTATTTGACTATATTAACGATAGGAAAATAATATTAAAAAATATATATTGCTCAAAAAACTATGTCTTGATATTGATAATAATATGCTCCTGTTCTAAAATTCCATAATGGTATCTTAAAGTTACGTCAACTTTTGTTTGTTATATTGGTTTGTGATATCGAATAACTCAGATATTTAGTATCTATACCTACTTTGGTAACCGATTACTTTCGATACGGGTCGACTGACCAAACAGGAACTAAACTAACGTGCATTTTTCGGAGATCGATCAAAATTAATCATCATTAATCTAAAATTGATTGGACAGTTTTTGTAAAAGCACTCTCTGGCCACAGTATCAAGTTTAAATCATTCAAAGTCAATGTTTTTGCAGGGCAAATGCCGCATACACGTGCAACCTCTGTCTTACGTATATAGGTACCTAGGTACTTATATTTATATATACCTTTACAACACACGGCAGCGTCGGAATGACTTCACGAGTAATTCACGAATAAAATTATATTTTATTTTTATTAAAAATCTTATTACAGACTACTGGGCCTTGCCGAGATAACTCGTGTTATCGTAATAATAATGTGTTATTATTGTAGCTATCTATAGCAGTGTTTCGATATTCATAACCGTCCGCTTGGAGCAGGAGCAGCGAAAATTGAAAACAACAGTCCGCTGTCAAAATGCCCTTAGTATAATAATAATATGGTCGACTAAATAGCAGATTATGAGTTCCTGACACCGAGGCGTTGAGTGTATAATTTTGCTTTCCCGGGAAAACCCGTAATCTCATCTGCTCCCGCGGTCAATATTCCTCACTGGGATATTATAAACTCATTTTTTTCCTTCATATTTTTCGTTCATTAGCATAATATTGTGTACTATATTTTAGCAGTTACTCTAAACGCGATTAAGGACATGGATAAATGTGAAATTATTTTCATATATTTTTTTATTCTGTGATGGCGATTTCATATAATATACCAAGGTGAGACGACAGTGTGCGCCTACACGGATCGAATCAAACAAATTCCTCGAAACGCTACCGATGAGATCTCTGTATGTATTTGCAGGGCAATAATGATGTTATTAGGTCCGTGCGATGTACCTACGTGATTATTGTATTATTGTACCATATTATAACGTTCCGCCGGCCGGAGGTGTAATTTTGTTTTGGAATTTTTCGCGAGTGAAAATCCAAGTCGAGACACGACACGTCCGTCAACTACAATAATAATATATTATACGTCTTTCAATATATCAGCAAGCCACTATAATAATATATCTCAATAACGCGTGTTCATAATATTATTATATCTAATTTTTAAGACTCGGGGTTTTGTGACGAAATAAATCGTTAAAATAATATTAATTTTAATTGTCAACGAAGCCATTATAGTCATTTGATTGAAGTTAAAAACTATAAAAATATTATTAAGCTATAATTTTATATTGAGATAAAAAAAAAACAGTGTTGACTGTTACAATATAATATTAATATTTAGTTGAAATATTTTCATTAAAACCTAGCACACTGGGTGCTAATGTATTTTTTATAAATTTGAAATTACTTTTGTGCGTCGAATGATGTTATATGGGACCATCGTGCTCTATGTCAACTGCTATTTTCTAAATAATTTAAACTGTACTTTTCAATGTTTATGGTTGACGGAGTGCCGTTAAGAATGTTATTGATGTTTTCAAGTTCTCCTTCTCCCAATCCATTAGTCTTTGAAAAAACACGATTGCACTTTTCTAAAATAACTTTTCCACTTCGCCATTAGTTTTCACGTACAATATGTGATTTGATTCCAACACAATAGTCATACTTTATAAAATTATGATTCCGGCATTCCGTTAATCAATTATTTATAACAGCCATCTATGAATCATGTCACGATGATTTCGTTTATTTCTGGCAATAATATTATACTGCAGTCGGCTACATTACGTGAAAATTATGCAAAACCGGACTTGGTGATGTATCTAAATCGGAATACGCGTACGAGCAGTTATTGAAACCAATAAACTAAAGATGTAATAATATTAATTATTATAATATAAAAAAAAAATGGTTCGTATATAATATAATTATTATTATAATGTAAATAAATCGACTGGCGACGAATAGACGTGACCCCGCACAGGCCAATCGCTCTGTATTATACGCGCGTAAATGTATAATAATTATCTTTCCACCAGACTACTTGCCAAAAAATACATATATATATATATATATATAAATAAACATTTTCCACAAAATCCGAACACACTATAATAATAATAATAATAATAATCATCACAGAATACTTCACGAGTCTCGTCGTTTGAGTGCTGCTGCAGGTAGCGGTACACGATTCATATAATATCAAAATTATGTTATTTGATAACGATTTTTGTTTATCCGATTGTACGGAAAGATCTCTCTGTATTGTTGCTGTCCGCCGTATTCGTATAACGTTGTGAAATAATGAAATACGCTGTCACGAAAACGTGCAGTGTACAACTCCTCAGATCATATCACACGCTTGAATTATTTATATTATTATTATTATTATGCCGGTCCTGCCGCGGCGGTCGTGTCCTTAGACGTCTTACGTACGACGCTCCTGTGTAGGTACCTGCTACTACGCTACTTCACTTTATTATTACTTCCGTGGTCGGGTTCGGGTATTTTGGTTTTTTTTTTTTAATGTAGACGATAACGAAAATTAATAAGCGACAGCGAGTTACGGTTCCGAAATTATGCTATACTTAGAAATTATTGAAAACGAATTCCTACGGTCGGTCGTGTACGGTCGGGTGATGGCAAATTTTTGAAATAATTTTTAGGTAGATTTATTAATTATATTATTGAAAAACATTCGCGTTACAATAACACATTTTTGGTGTTGAAAATTTTATAGGAGAAGCTCTCGGACCCCGCGAAGAATTTCGTTTTATTTGCGAGTACATGCGAGTTATAATAATAATGTTCAGTATGCGTTCTATGGAATATATCACGTTTCGCCGCACTTTGATTTTATAATTATAATTAACTTCATACTTTAAAATGATATTAGTTCACGGAAAAAGATGACCTACCGCCACGATAATCACGCCAAGTTCATAGCCAAGTTCAATGGACAAAAAACAGACAGTTGCATACGACGCCAAAGGTTTCTTTGAGTATGTTTTTATTACATTATTTTTCTGTTTTGTAATTTGAGTGGAAAACGAATAAAACTAAGTGATACTTTTTCAGAAATAAAGCCGTAGAAAAAATGTACTTATCTGAGATGAGTATAATAGTTAAGTGCGGCGTTTTAAAAATCTGCCCACAGGCACTGCGTAATGTTGTTTGTTTTGTAAGTAGTGTACGAGTACCTATTATATATGATGGACTTCTATATATTATATATTATATAACTATAAGATTTTTCGACTAGAAAAATGTAATAAAAATGTAATTTTCTATATCAATTTAATTGTATACGATACATAAATCCGTGTCGTGATTTATCTAGATAAAAAACTAAATTTTATCTATTTATCAAAGTTAAATGAAAATGTCAGTCATCTACTAAATTTATCTATACATTTTTGTATAAAATTTGTGAAAAACATTTCGGAATAATGGAATCGTGGGTATAATATTTATTAATAGTACCTATTTCCCACTGCCCGGGCACTTTTAAATATACCTATGAAAACGTTCTAAACAGTTATAAAATTCATAATATTTCTGATTATATTATACGATAGTCACTAATATATTGTTGCTTTATTTCCGATCGGTCGGCTGTGACGGCAGAAAAACACCATAATTTCGTGTGATGTGTTATATATATTTTAGTACCTATTATTATAACAAAAAAATACAGCGCATTCCTGCGTATACATTTTAAACGTTTTAGTTATTTTCCTGGAATTATTATATTATTACATTTTTATCTACTATGAATTTATCCATGGAAATAATATATAGGACAGGTCAGTTTTGAGCACGGCCCCCTTATTTGTTTAAACACTATGTTATTGTTTTTATCTTGATAAAAACACATTTTCCTTTTATCCTTATTTTCAGATAGGTATATAGGTACTTTTGGATATTTTATTTGTATTGGTTTGGTACTTGCGCGTTATATTTCCCCCTTACCAATAATAAAAAAAAAAAAAATTAAAGAAATTAAAATACATGTTTTATCGTTTATTAAGCATATTTTTATATTATAGCCATTGTATAAAGACTATGTACATTTAAAATAAAATATAATAAGGTCGCAAAAATACGAAACATTAAGAGATTTACTCTTCAATGGCGTTATCCGATATGGTTGAATACAATTACTTGCGATGTCTTTTAGTATTTTATTGAGCAGTTGCTCTCTTGTATTCTTTAGTTTCCATAGAAATACAGAAACGTAGCAGGTTAGGTCGAACGTTGACCTGCGAGTTCCGGAGTGTCTTTTGTTTCTCGTTATTGTCGATCTCTTCAATCTCAAAATGATCTGCGTGACTTTGTGTAATTGTACTTGTGACTTACTTGGAAATGCGTCTAAAATGAATCATATTTTTAATGATATCATAACTTTTCCATAAATCGGAAAATTATTATTGACTCATACTTATCCAAATTTTTTTTTTTTTTTAGAGGATACGATCGAACACACACGTGTCGTACGATTTCAACTTCTAATTATAGATAATAATTTAGTTATCTATTCCCATGCATATCAACGCATCACTGATGCACATTCAGTAGATATAATATTAAAAACAACGATAAATACATCAAAAAAATTCACTCTGTTAGCCCCACGATTTTTTTTTTTTTTTTTGGTATTGACGTCATTCGGGTTCTGAACATGTATATATTAAATATAATAAAACACCAAACGATACGTGATATTTCGTATAGATCGGTGAGTTTGTATTTGAAATTTATAAAGAAACTGAATTTTTTTTTTTAAGTAAAAAACTACTAAGAAATTGCTTTTTGGCGATCGTCAAAGCAAAACGACATAAGAAAGAAGACGGAGACAACAGAAACTATGGAATTCCATTACACTCACTGTCGATGATTCAATGGCTCCTCGACTAACCCCCTCTACCGGGGATTTTTTTTTCTGTCTTTTAGGTAATACAATATTATAGAGTATATTAATTTATATTTTTAACAGGCATCTTGGTGTCATAGAAAACAATACCAAAACTGTTTTAAATTATTCTTGTCTAATGATTTACTCAACGCAACTGTTTTTTGTATAACGTGTTATTGGGTAATCAATCGATGGATAACGTCACAAATATATCTAATTTACTTATTTCTCTACCCGGCGAAATTCGAGTAAATATTCTATACTATTAATGTCCCGGACTTCCGACGACCCGACCCAAAAAATCGAGATGAAATCAGCCACGGCATTCGTCCGTCCGTACAGAAGTCCAAGCGAATTTTTTGTAATAGGATGTATTATGTTATTATATAGTTATTTGTTATTGCATCGGAATTGTCGGTCGTATGAGAACACGCGTGCGCGTTTTTCGTTTTTTTTTTTGTTAAATACATTTTTTCCTATTATTACTGCAGTCTGGTTCGTATCAAAACGACGCGCCGTTCGTCGATAGCAACATAATAGTTATTTTAATATACAATCGCAAGTCCGTTTACAAACGGTATAATATAATATAATATAATAAAGACGTGTAACTACATACGCATAAATATACGTAAAGTCTACAACACTATACAGAGCGATTCTGTTAAAGATAATATATAAACTCGCAAAGTACCTACCTATTAATGTTTTTTGCAATATTTTGATTGCATATTTTGAAATTGTTATAAAATAACATTGAAAAAAATAAAAAATATTTTTTACTGTATCGTGTTGTCATCGTTTTGTTATTTTTTGTTGTTGTTTGGAATAGTTGCAAGTATTTTGGATTTTCCAATTATTAAATTATTTTTCCATGTTTATAAGAATAAGTATTGAGTACTTTTAAATATTAAAAATACTTAAGAGCCACTTGACGAGAAGCTACACCCGGCATGTAACTTAATTCCACCCGACAATAGTTTAAGTATCTACTTACGATTACAACTAGTGCTAAAATGTATATGCAATGGCTTGTTCTTTTTTTGCGACTTCTGATTATTAAATTTGTTTCTGATGTCCAAAAATCACGTCATGTTGAAACAAATAGTGGCTATTTAATTTTACATATTATTAGATATGTAAGCATAAGCAGTGGTGGATCTAGGATTTTTTTTATGGTGGATGAAATTTTGCTAATAATAATAGTCCTAAAGTACTTAATATTATGTACAATTTTGCGAAAACAAAATTAATAATTTGGTACCTACTTACACATAATTAAACAATTTAACATATTTTATTTTTTTTAAATTGGCGAATTATTAGTAATTTTTTAATAAAAATACGCGGAATGGGGGGCGCTTCAGCTCCCAAGCACCCCCCCTAAATCCACCACTGAGCATAAGTGTTTTTTAGCATATTTTAAGCAAAAGTTGGCGACGAAAGAAAAAATGATTAGAATATTATAAAAATATCCAGGTATTTAATCTATTTTATTATAGTATGGGTAGTAATATTTAATTGTTACCTTATATTAATTGTCATAATATTATACTCTTATAAATTGTAACAATAAATTATAGTATTATTATACAATAGATGCTTATTATGTCGAACGTCGCTATTTCGAATTTTTCGTTATTTCAAACTACATTGAACCCCCTTTGAAACTACTATAACACTTAACACCGTTTTGATCTCGATAACTCGAAATAAAATTAATCTATTCTCATGAATATGCATATGATATTATGATCAAATAATACAATATAATGAAATATAAAACAAGCATACCTAAGCTAAATGTCTTTACAAATAATTTTTACATTTTTACAAAAATAAAAGTAATATTAAACAAACTTTAATAACAGAATAAAAAAAAAAATTATTTATTCATTATTGTAGCTTATTGATATGTATGTAGTATATTAGTACTTTAAATTATTCATTTTAGCCATTCAAATTATTTACCAATTTTTTTTTAGAATTTAAATTTAACTCGGTATCTTGAACTTTTTCCTGTTTCCTTGTCCCTTGAGATTCAACATAACGAGGATCTACTGTATTTAATATTTAAGATTCTTCTACGACGATCACAACTTCCTAAACAGTAAAATTAGTATGCGATTTGACAGAGACGTCATTGTCGTAAGTATATTATTACGTGTAAGCGCGTTTCATACTTGCATATTTCTTGCAAATCGAATTGATTTTAAAACGCCAAAACACAAAATATCAGTGCAAAACTTCGACGATAATACGTCAAAGAATTTTCTAATACAGTTTTTTTAAAGCGGATGAAAGGTCACTACTATTTTATAGTATATATAGGTATTTATAACCAAACAGTCGTGTTAAAGTCTTCCGTTTTTCGTTACACATTTCTAAACGTCCAAACGCGTATTTAACTGTTTTTTTGTCGCATATAAATCCTAGTCTTACAGTTTCATAACCAATCAAAAATATTCGTTCGTAATCCAATTTTTGCACGTAGAATGTAGATATTATTGAAATTCTTAGAAAAACATTATGCTGCTGGCGCGGCACGCGAAATTAAAAACGTGTGCCGCGTTCAGCGACGGAAGTACACGAAACAATGAAACAATAGTAAAAATATGATTTGGTTTTAAAAATATCGTAAATCAGCTGGAAAAAAATTACATATTTCAGAAAACCCGATTACACGTTTCGACAAAACGAGTGTTCGCGTTTAAAAGAGAATCGTCCGGTATATATTATTATTATTATTATTATTATTATTATTATTATTATATTATATCATGACAATGACATTACGTATGTTTATACACGGTTGCGCGATCCGTAGCCTCGTATTATATTATGTACAACACACACACACCACGACGATTCGGAACCGGTGCGAAATTCCGCTTTTCGGAGATTCACACACGCACGCGATTCAATTAAACGGTACCGATGGCCAATACACGCGCGTATTGTAACGTTATATTATTATTTTTCTTTCGTCGCGCGATCAAAATATACGTAGGTATAATATATTATGTAGGTATACGTGTATATATATATATATGTGTGTGTTTTTTACTATTATCACAAGTCCGTGCCGCGCTGGTCCGTCCGCTGCCCGCACAGTGGTGTACCTACACGACGTCGTCGTTTTATGCGATGACGAGGTACGGCTGTAATATTAAATACGTACAATGACGAGGGCGCGTGTGCGTGTTCTTATATACATATATATATATATATATTTGTACAACCCGATGATCCGATCGTCTGCAGCCGCGTCGCGTCCCATCCAAATATTAGAGTTTGTGTGGTGCCGCGTGGCGGGTTTATAAGGGGAAAAAGTCCCGTAGAATAAGAGTTGATTTAACGCGCAACGGCTCGATCAAATGATACGACAATCACTCGTGGGAGACGGAATTTTGGTTTTCTCAAACGGCTTTTTTCATTCGAATTGTCTCGGACATAACATTACATCATAATATTATATTATGACTTGATCAGGAGGTACCCGTGCGTTTATGTATATATATGAGTTTAAAATCGAAATCGTAAATATAAATGCTCTGTTTTGAGCGAGATATTCGTTATTTCCATATAGGCATCGAGACATTTCTAGAGATTTTAGAAAACAATACGGAATAACAAATAAAAAAAATATGTTTAGTTACTCTTACTGTCAGATCTATACAGGTTGCGGGTTGTAAACTTTCTACTTAAGCTTTCTGTTATAATACAGTAAATTATCTGTCTTGTTTAATACACTAAATTAATGTTATGTCAATTCTCAAAGGGAACAAGAAAATGTTCGAGATATCGAGTTTTATTAAAATTCCTTAAAAAATTTAAAAAATAAGTAAATACTTTGAATGCTATTTGATGTATATTATAAATATAAATAACATAATATAGTATTTTATACTGTAATAATTTTCTTTATTCGGTATATATACTTATTACACACTTAGTAAAAAAACTGATGATATAATAATATGATTAACTGTATATTTTCATCAAAATATTTTATGAAACACCAAGAACACTGAAAAAAATCCGATAATTAATATGATATCAAAGAATATAGACCACGACCATGAACTAGTTTATATTATTATAGTAGTCATTGATACTACAAAACACATCAAACACGAAATTTAGTAAACAATGATTTCTTTAATTGATAAAATATAGCATTTAAAAATATTTATAAAAATAAAATAAACTTTAATATATTATATTATAAACATTGGCAAAAAAAGCAGCGGGACATGGTCTCTCCTGTCACCCGATTCTGTGGGTGCCCTTGAATTTAAATATACTTAAAGTACTAATACTACGAGTACATACAATGTCTATCAATAAACTACAATAATAAATAAATTGATTTTTTTTTTAAAAATCAGTCATTAAAGTTTGTTTAATATTACTTTTGTTTTTGTAAAAATGCTTATTTTCCATTTCACTATATCGTATAATATGGATGACTGCAAATATTGACTACAAACGTGTGCATTCACAATCACTACACTGCATATTGTACTGCTTAATTTTTCGTATTTATTGTAATAAAAATATTATTTGTGTATTCAAAAAAAACAAAAAACGATTAATTTTATTTCGAGTTAACGAGAGCAAAACACTAAAATGTAAATGGTAGTTTCTAGGGGATTTAAATGCAATTCCAGATATAGTGACGTTCGACATTATAAGAATCTACTGTATTTACAATCGTAGACCGCGGCATGTGCATTAAAAATAAATACATGCACATTTTAATTTAAATAGGAACCATTTATTTTCTAGCCAAGAGCAAGTATATTGATCAGTATTATTTTTATGCCCAGGTAAACATCAAAAATTATGAAATAAATTAAAATAATTATTATGAGATTAAATTATTTCAAGTTGTCGCCGAAAAAAAATTAAAATCTATAATGGTGATAACCAATAACACTGTCACGGTAAGAATATATATATGGATTCACAATATCCATATACATAATCAACATCATTATTATTTGTTTATTTTTGTAATTAATGGATATGTGTTGTGAGTTATATTATAACAATGTTATGTAGATTAAAGGTATCCGCGACGGTCGTAATGTTTAGTCTTGATTCGACCGCTGCCGAGTCTTCAGCTAAACAAAATATTAATTATTATTTTTTTTTTAATTATTTGTTTGTTTTTACAACAATGGGTAGTAAAGGATCTTGATATTCGCTATGATTATAATTGCATAGACGCGAATCACCAATTCTCTACAATTTCATTGGCGCGAATCATCAATTTTTATATGATATATCATCGTAGGCGCTAATCGGCACTTTGTTATATTGATAATTATAATAGAGTATTATTATTTATGTTCTCGTTTGCATGTGCAAATTATTTATATAATATAGACAGCGTATTAACGCATCGACAAAAAATGCCGTGAGTTTATCTAATATTTATTGTTTATATTTTTATAATTTATTTACATATTTTTATGACATTATATATTAATATTATTATTAAAAATCAAAAATTTCAAAATATGCAAAATAAAAGTTTCAACGTTGAATTTGTTGGTATCTAATTCAAAATGTATGTTATGAAAGATATTTTGGATAAGGTAAAAATAATGCAGTTTCCTACAGTTGAAAAAATTTCCTACAAACTATAAAATTTTAATATCGTGAATTCACATACGAATCTATAATGACTTTATAATATTGTGAATATTTTTTGAAAATTATTTCTGGGTATCAACTACACTGTTATTAAAACTTACGTTTAATTATTCACATTAGATTAATTTTTACATTTCGATTATTTTTTTTTAAATATGATTTACATCTGAAAATAGGCCGATTGTTTCATACAGATAATCTGGCATGTAAAGGAATTCATTTCTGATCTCTGTAAGATTGAGACACAATGCGTTTGATTGTTATATTTTGTATCCGTGTGACCATTCTAAGTCTGTTTAGTGTAGAAACAGTCTACCTTGTGGTTTAATCTAATGATGTTTGACCATAGTTCAGCGGAGTATTTTTTCCTAATAATATTGTACCATTTAGTGATATCAATTAGTGGTTAAAAAATATTTAGTGTTTTGTGTTGTTTATTGCGTTTAAAGTGGCTTTTTCAATGCAGCGATAATTTACTTTTGTGCGAGTATTGTCTATACATGAAACATTTATAAATACAGTACATTCTAATTATGTCGAACATCGCTATATCTCGATTTTTTGTTATCTCGAACTACATTGAAACACCTAAGAAACTACCATATACTTAATGTTTATGTAGTGTTTTGCTCTCGATAACTCAAAATAAAAATAATCGTTTTTTTGTTATTTCGAATACACAAATAATATTTTTAATAAAGTAAGAACAAAAAATTATGCTATACATTCGCAGTAGGTATAGTGATTTTGACTTCACGCGTTCGTAGTCAATTGTATATACAATATAGCGACATGGAAAATAAGCGTAAATTAAATGTCCTTACAATTAATTTTTACATTCTTAAAAAAACAAAAGTAATATTGAACAAATTTTACTGACAGATTTTCAAAAAAAATATTAATTTATTCATTAATTTAGTTCATTGATATGTATGTAGTATTAGTACTTTAAGCATTCAAATTATTATTTATCAAATTTTTAAGAATTTTTAATAAAACTCGATATCCCAAACTTTTTCCTGTTACCCTTGACATAACATAAAAAAATAACAGTGGAGCAAGATGGACGTTAAAATATGTTCTAATATTGTATCTATTTGAAGTACTTGTTAAATATAGGTATATGAGCGATACGAGGGCGGATGGCTCAATTTCACCACTCCAAAACCCGTCTCGAATAATAAAAAAATGTCCAGTCCGCTTGCGTTAGGCCAAAGAAAATTGGTCAAGCATAACATTAGTAGGGCCGTAATCATCATACGTACCGTGCAAAGAATTTTGAGTACCTACCTATACATAATACTGGAAAATTGCAAACATTTCCGCTGCACCAAATATTATGAATTTCACGTTATAAATGTGAAATATAAAATACACATATCACGTATCCGTTCCTATAATTTCACATTGCTACTAATTAGCCATTTGACCTATTTTACCTCACCTATATATATATGTGTGTGTGTGTATATAGATCATACCCGAAAGTCTATACATAAATACGTTGTACCGACCAAACAATAATAATGTTATCGACACCCGAACCCTACGCGAAGGATTTTTATAGGGCCTGTCACTCGTTATAAATTTAATTATCGTGATGTAAAACGACATTCCGTGGCCTTCGGTGTATAATATATTATATAGTAGGTATTTATGAGTATTATCAATTCTATTATATAATTAAAAATTGAATACGCCTGAAATTCGTCTGTTTGGCAATGTCATATATATTAATAATATAATATAATAATATTAGGTAAGTTCCTATTGAAAACTGTTGATTTTCCAAAAAAAAAAAAAGAATCGGTATACGTCCTTTGACGTTTCCGGACGTCGATGTTGTTATTAGACATACCTATAAGCGTGTTATTATAATATTTATTAGTTGTTATACGAACATCCTTCACGACCAATCGTGTTTCAAGTATGTAGAACGTATATAATCTAATTGAATACACAATATTATATTACATATTTTATTAAGTATACCTACTGTAATTTGTTATTTTTCAATTTTGTCCGTGTATATAGGTAGTCAAATATTATAATAATTATTACTCATTAAACTACTGTTGTATTATTCTATTTATTTGTCAGCGGAAATATGTATAGAAAACTAATGAATTGTTTTTATCTCCGAAAAACGTACTTTTTAGGTAATATTATAAGTTTTTAATTTCGTCGCACAAGACTAAAAGGTTATACGGGTAAACATCATTATTACAGTGATTACTGTATAAACATAATATACCCACCTACTACACGGGGCTATATAATATCAAAACAATACACAAATTATTTCGTAATCACGCTTGGAATTAAAAAATATAAATAACCAAATATTATTTTATTTGGCACAGATCAATTTAATCGCAATAATTAGCGTTTAATTAACTATATATTTTTATTATTATTATTATTATTTTTTGTTTTGTTTTTGCTTGAAATAAGTTATTCGTATATATGTATTAATAATTAATAACGATTCCCCAAGGTCACCTCTCGCACCAGTCTGAATTAATCAAATAATAATATATTGCATTACATTTATTTACGAACCTTCGCGTATGAGTGTACCTACTTGCGTGAATCCAAATTACTATACCATTCAATGTATTAATTGCATTATATTCGTTTATAATATTCATGACTCAGTTATTGGCTGTGGTGTTTGGTAGATATTTGAACAATACATTAGACTGTTGACGGGGTTGAGTTTAAATCTATACAATAGTACTACAGAACGTCGTAATATTGACTTCCGACTAGTTCAATTGTTATTGGCATATAATTTTGAAATAGTAGTGCACTTATAATTAAAATTTATCTCAAAACGTATAATGATTATCATCCGATTGTGTGATACGATGAACTTTGTAACAAATACAAAACAAATGTTTGCTTACATATTGTATTTAGCAGTTATATGAATTAAAATACAGAGAAAAAAATAATATACTATGTCAACGATGATAGAAAATTTTCGCTGATTTGACAAAGTATTTGATCGATTCTATATATTCTATGTTATTATTTTTCCGCAAAAAAATTGTCGAAATAAAGTACAATAATTTGTAAATATTTTATTTGGCAATTTTGTAGTTAACCAACCGTAAATTAATAATTGACGACTAACACAAATATTAACTACCTATCAAGTTATTGAGTAAATAAATTCAGTTGATTTGTTCAATGTAACTGTAGGTATCTACGATTTTAATTCACATTGTACAACTTTTTTTTTACAAACGAATAAACACGTTTTTTAGTCGATTAAATTGGTTTAAAGGCTTGCAACAACTATAACTGGGTATGCCACTGTTTCCCTTGCGGATACTTTCTAGTAACTTCACCGCCATAAATTAATTATAAATATTACCATAGCAATAAATTATTAAATTTAGTTTTATAAAAATACGCGGTAAAAAATTAATTCATAAAATTTTTGTTGTACCAACTCTATACAACATGTCGTACACGGACACACGGTACACTAAATTGCCTATTCATAGTAAAGATTGGGTGTATGTAGATTGATTTTTTGAGAAACGGTCGAATGAATTTATTACAAGATTAATAGGATTTAATTCTTCGAAAAACATTTATTAAAAATTAAAATATGTATTATTTCCGACGAATGATCAAAATTCAAAATATGCACTAAGACATCAAAGTATGACAATGAAATCAATAATAATGTGCTGAATAATAAAAACTTAAATATCTTAAAATATGCAAGTATAATATGATTATGCAATACAGATTTTGGTTATTTCATCAACAACGTCGTAAAACGTATTTTTTACATACAATTATAACATCAACCAGAAAAAAATTGTAAACACACGAATCACTAATCAGATTTCATACTGAATAGTTTCGAACTAAAAATGTTACAATCGCTATACTTATTTATTAGCTAATTACTATTTTACTAGCTTAACGTCATCGAATGTAAAGAAACTCGACATTAATTATTAGTCATTGTATTTATAGTAAAACTATATTGTTAAAAATCAGAAATATAACTTATTTTGGGACCATGGATCCAACAGTTTCCGAGTGAATGGAGGAAAAGAGTCACGCCTATATGACAGTAATTATTTTATTTCGCATAAAATCAAATTGGATTGTCAAACCGATAAACACAATGCAGTATGTATGTACATAATATAATAATATGATGAAACGCTAAAGTTATTATTACACAAGATGACAAGAAGTATTAAAAAATATAATATATAATAATAATAATATGTTCATTGTTGTTCACACATAATAATGAGTATATTGTGCTGGCTAAACTCCTCGATTGACCGATTGTGCAAACTTTTTCGCTTGTCCACTCGGCGTCACAGTTGAATCAACATTCACTGCGAAGGTATATTTTATATTGAATGCACACTGGTTTACTTAATTATATATCGCTATGTGTTTAGAATTTTAGATTTTCACATTTTCAAAACGAGTTCCAAAAGCCGGGCGTATAAAAACGATGACAGGAGAAGTGCAAAATTGTATTTTCTACAGAGGTTCAGAGAATTAGATTCTGCCCGTGATTGTATTTTAAAAAATGTTTGAAATATTCTTTATAAAAAGATCGAAATAAGATTATTGTTGTACATATTTGTATAAAATAAATTAGTTATTTTATTAAAACGCATATAATATTTCACATACTCTTGTACACAGTTTACGAGTTTGACACATATTATAGTACATCTACATCGATAGTAATATAGCAATATTATATTACATATTACATGGTAAAATATATTGTAATAAGAGTATAATATTATTATACACAACTACACCATAAAAAATATAAACGATAGATAATATAGTAGCCGATTTCATCATTATTATCATATTATTATTTTTATAATAATATACATATTAATGAATTAATGTAATAATGACGATTTAAATGGTTTTGATTAAATAAATATTATATATTATATTTTAAATGCATTATGTATAGATGTATTACGTTCGGGTAACTTTAAAAAAGAGTAAATATTTATGTATTTTTATGAATAAAAATAATGAATTTATTTATAAACATTGACGAGTGTTGTCATTTATTTTTATTGATTGACTAAATTCTCATTGAATATAATACATTTTATACGGTTGTTATTTAGCGCAATTGAATGAATGTCCATATCAACCCTGAAAATGATGAAGCACAATTATTGGTTTATCGACCCTGAAAACGATCGAGTGCAATTATTGGTCCATTGGGCATTGACCCATAATTATTGTTGTATAAAAAATTAATTTTAAGCACAATTGGTGAACATCCTATTATATAATTATAAATTTATAAATAACTACCCACTATATAAGCATAACTATGCAATATAACTTCTACCTATTCAGAATTAGGGAAGCTTGAGTCTCAAATAAAATTAAATTTTTCATAAACTAATGATTTTTTTTTATTTTATAAATACTTTAAAACGCCTTTCAACGATAGCTACCCAACTCCCCTCCCCCCCTTATAAAATTCATATACACTCCGTTGCTTGTCAATGGTTTATTTTTTAATTTTAGACTAGTATATATTATCAAAACATACGTATATGTTATAACAAACTATAATATTTTATATTGTGGTGGAAACAAAAATAATTAAATAAGCATAGTTTTGAATTCAAGTACATTAAAATATGTAATTAGTGTATTATCTAGTTCTAGGTACATATTTTATAAAAGTGAATGACACGATTCATTTGGTTTTTGGTTAATAAGTTGTTATTACATATTAATATTGTCACCATTTTAAGTAATTGTATAAAAATAAAATTAATCTTAACATAATTATTGTTGTTTATTTATTTTTAAATAACTTAACAAGCTTTCCAAAATATTTCACTTCACAAAATTATTAATGCATTACTATTTATTTTTGACCTGACCCTTCATAAGCATCTTGATATTAAAACAATATCTGAAACAGTTATACAGTTATTTATAAACGTTTCTTTACTCGATTAGAAAACCATGAAAATCATCGGATAAAAGACATATTATATATATACCGTCGCTCCCAGGAAATCCTCGTCGCAGACTTAAAAGAAAATGGTCTAGAGACTTTCTAACGTAATCCTCTAACGCAAATCCTAAGCTAAGTGTCTCCAATGGGTGGATCTTTATTCCTTAATTACGTAACCAGACTAACCCCAATACTGTTTTTATCTCCTATCTCGTCACGTCATATACTTATTGTGCTTAATTGTATTGATTGTATATTTTATATAAAAACGAATAACTTAAAGAAATTATTAATTTGATTTAAATTATTTCTGATAAATTCTTTCATATTTCAGCAACTACAAATTAATTAAACGGCTCATTAACTTTTTTAAACGAGTATTTGCATTCTAATTATTCAATTTAAATCATAATCAATAAAAAATTTTAAAAAACCGTTTGCCTTTTTAAATCGTATATGTATTTATTCAAAATAGTCAGTTAATATTATAATACACGGATTATTCAATACATATTATAATCATATAAAATATATACTATTTTATACGGTGAACAAGCGAATAATGTCTTATATTATATGTTGGCTGCCAATAAAGTAGTTTGCGGAAGATTTTGTCTGATGTGGTCATAAATGCAAACTCGGCCTCACACCACGAAAGTCGTACCGAAATTGAGCATTTGCAAGTCATTGCGATTACCGTTTGCACACCATTCACCGTCGACATCCCACGCACAACGCGATCTCCTACATAAAAATGTAGATCACGTTTTCGTCGTAATTCCATTTCAAGCCAACACTGATGCGCAGACATTGCATACGACACACCCTCTATTATAGCAGGGGTTAGATATAGGCAATTTGAATCAAATTTCGAGAAGAATTTAAATTTTAAATCATAAATATAATTTTTAAATACTAACTCAAATCGGCTATTTCAAAAACTGATTCACGTCAGTAGGTACATTGGTACATACTACCTACATTGGTACGATTATAGGTTATGTAGAAAAACGTTTTGTGCGGTCAAAATTACGATATGCACCTAAATGTTCACACCACATAGGAAGGATTTATTTATGTCTGTCACGTGTCGTAGAATTTCTATTTTTTTGATACTTAATGATTTATGATTATAATAAAATAAATAAAAGAAAAAGATTAATTTCTACCGTCAAATGATTTGGATTTCATTTAAGTTATCAATAATAAAACAAAAAATCGCTACGACATAGATATAGTTCTGCTTTATGTGTTGTGTAAATTCAGTGAATCTACTCCGAATATCATCTCAATAAGTTTGTACCATATACATTTTCATGAATAAATTACGGATAGTATGATGTCTTTTTTACCTTGTTTTTAGATTCTGAACGGATTGATGAATGTATTGATTTTACAATGATAAGTGTTTTTTTTTTTATTTTTGTATCTGTCATCACTTTTTGGAGTAGTAATAATGCTTCGATTTTTGACTTCAGCCCCTCTTTGAAAAGTAAAATTCATCTAGTTGGTACTTTCGGGGGTCAAAAGTAAAAAATTTCCAATAGTTTTCAAAATCGTCAGGAAAAACCCTGAAAAAATTACGGAAAAACGGGAATTTTTACGCATTACCACTTTTTGACAAAATCGATTTTTTGATTTTGCTGGAACTCAAAAACTAATCATTGTAAATACTTTAAATTTTCACCAAATGTTTATATTTGCGTTATCTATTTACGATTAAATTTTCAAAATATTTAGAATTTTTTTAAGCTACTTATAGACAATTGAAATTTTTGACTTTTTTTTCTTAAAATGCCGATAAAAAAAATCTTTAAAATTGAATACAAGGTTTATTATAAGTTGAACCTATCGTAGTAGAAAAAAATCAAAAATTGTTAGTCAGAATTTTTGTTTATAAGCATTTAAAGTTCAAATATTTACGAAATATATCAAAATCGTAAAAATTTGCAATGAATTTTGAAGTTGAAAATTCATAAAATTTTTGTGATTTATACTTAAGGTTCAAAAATTCAATACAAGGTTATCCATAAGTTTTCCTTTAAGTAATTGTAAAAAAAAATTCTAGCGTCAATAAAGAAAAAATTGTATGAGCTTAAGAAATTTAATTTTTTACGAAATCGCGTAAAATAACAATATATTACAATTTAAATATAGGTAATAATATGATATATCATGCTAATTACCATTTACTAACAAATCATCTCCGTTTAGGATATTTTTTCGTATACAATGATACCAGTCATTGCATTCAAATTTTTTTTTATACGTATACGTCTTTAATTGTTTAGTAAATAATGAACATTTTAAGATTTTAATATTTTACTATAACATAACAGTCATGACTCTGCAATTGAAAATTTGAAATATTTTATAATCCAAAGTTCAAAACATGGATAATTTTTAAGTTAGATAATTCTTAAGGTTAGTAAGTTAATTTGTACCTATATCACAGGTAGCTAATTTAAAGCTTTTAACAAGACAGATTTGGTTCACTTAGTTCTATTAAAAAAAAACTCTACCAGTGCTGTAAAAAATATTATTTCATTTATCAATTAGTAAATTTTATTAACTTAAAAATATAGTTTTTTTTATATATTTCCTTATTGTAATTATCAGTAAAGCTTTGTTTAAGGGTTTTGACATCAAAGTTTAAATTAATTATTTACGTTAAATTAGTTGAAAAATTAATCAAGTAGGTAACTCCTCTGCTGCACAGTTACTGTCAGTGGCGTGCTCACCGTGGTGAGGGGTCAGGGTTCGGGGTGTCATATCCCCCCTTTGGTTTTTTTTATAATGATATATTATCTACATGAAAAAAAATGTAGGGTCTGTGACAAGTCAAAAATGAATATCCCCCCTTTTAAAAAAGCCGAGCACACCACTGATTGCTGACGAGTATACGTTGTCATTGTAACTCTAAAAGATGTGCAAGATTAGAATCCAATAATAAACATTGTATAATGCTATTAAATATAGTAATTTATTTTAGTATTAGTTATACGTTATGAGTTATATGGTATAAATAGACAATAACTTGAGGTTAATCTAAATATTTTGAAAAATTGTTTGTCATGTTTGGTAAAATTTAATAATAATAATACAATACGTAAAAATGTAAATCACGAGTATTTTTGAATTACAGTAATAAAATAATTATAACTGTTGTTCTTTGCTTAAATTAATAATGCTCGAATTTTTTAGATTTCACTGTTTTAGTAAGAACTACTTATAAGAATTCTTGTATTATGTTTTGAAGCCTTGGATATAAAAATTAAACATTTTTAACAATAAAATATTTTTAAATATTCAAGAATTTGACGAGGTTTGTCAAAATTTGAAATTTAAAACCTGATTAAAAAAAAAAAAATAATCGTGTCTATATTTATGAATTTTGTATTAAATATACTTTCTGGTCAAATAAAAATAATGAAGTTGAGAATTTAAATATTTTTAAGTTCAGCATAAAGAAATGTTATGGATGCAATAAGAGAAACGATCCTACTCGTGGTTATCCACTCCTGTTGTACACCACTGAAAACATTTCAAAATTTGTTTACAAAAATAATATCAGTTTAGCTAATTAAAATGATTTTATAATTGGAATAGATTACAAGTATATTTTAAAAACCACTGTTGCAGTAAAATAATATGGAATGCAAAACAACAAACAAGGTATAGTTGCAGGGAACCGCGAGTATTTACACAGCGAATGAGGGAAACTTATAATTAATGTACTTCAAACTGTATAGTATAGGTAATATGAAAAGTTCACGGGGCATAGGAAAATAATATTATGCTTTGATCGTTGTAAAAATGAACACCATCGTCGTTCTTCCAGTCAACCGGTTATTATAATATTTCACAAATTCTTTGGAGATAAAAGAAATCGGTGCACAAGAATTTATTTTAATAATTAAAAGCGCTCGGAATTTGAAAACAATTTACACAGCACCGTCGCGGACGATAAAGCGAGCTCGAGTATTACGTACAATTGTATCTTATATAGTCCTTTTTAAAAACAAAATGGCTCGCTGAAAACTTATTCCGTACATTAGTCAAGCTTATTGTTTAAAATGTACGGTGGAGAGGCAAAGTAATAAACAGTTTTTGGAAAATTTGAATGCATTTATATAAAAGCTAGACATTTTTTTTTTATTCGTACTTAACATTTATATACTTCTGTACTGCACACTAATTTAGATGCTTTTATACAAAATGGTCGGCAAATTAATTTCTGTTGTAATCGAGGACCCTGGAATATTTGAAAAGTTTATGTATATGCATTTTAAAAACAAACTATATTATAGAATAATACAATACGTATATCTACGGTGCGAAGAGAGACTTCTGCAGATGATGTTCAAATTTAGACAATATGAGGTTTTAATAAATTTTGATTTATAAAAAAAGCCAATTTAGTCAAACCTTAATCCGTCAAAATAGTCGTAACATATTTTCAAATCTTCCAAAAACTTAACGTTGTACCTATATTTCATTAACATGATTAAGAATATTGGCGAGTTCACTCATTTTATATACAATCATTATTAAGGAGTCTGCACTAAAATAGTATAGGTACTATATACTTAGTACCCTGAGTACATACAAATGCAGCTTAGTAATAAGCCAGAAAATACTTATTTGAATTTTGATTTAGATTCGTAACGTGTTAAAAAACTCATCCAAATATTAATGTATACAGTTAAAAATGGTGGTTCTCGTTTGTGAAAAAAAAAGTTTGTATCATCATTGGATACTGTTTCAGTTTCAATAGTAAAGAAAATCTAAGTTTATAAATATATTTTAACGTAGAAGGTATACTTGAAAATTCCAAAAATCAAAATTTGAATAAAAATACATTATTCAAAGATATAAGTTGGATGAACATGTTTGCTGTACTTACTGTATAACATTGATCACTGAAGTTATATACCTACTGCGGGTTAGACACTTAAGACTTAATATGTGCTACAAGTATAATATACAAACTATTGTTAATAATATAATACCAAATAATAAAAATATCGAATAGGTATAATGTATACATATAAAATAATATATGATATATTATTATAATAATGTATTACTTCATGGTGAGGTGCGTCGTTCGAAAGGCCTCATAGCTGTAGTATTATATAAGTACTCATTAAGTCCTACCTATCAGAATTAACTATTGTGCTATTATTATAATTATTATTGTTATAAGGTACATCATCTGTCTTCAGAAATATTATAATATGTTCCTCGGAAGTCATTGGATACTCAATACCCTTGATCGCTTGAAACTGTATTTAATACTGTTCCTATATAATTTGCACGCATCTAGTTTCCAGTGAACGATAATAATGAATTGTTTTCAATTTCGATTTTTTTTTTCCAAAATTCTTCAAGTACATAATAGTTGTAATAACATTGTAATTATACCTGTGGTATTAATATTTTCGTCATTGAAAACGGTCGTGCAATTGTCTACGTTTGATTGGCTAACGAAAAGGTCATAAGACACAAAGTGTATACACTTTAAAGTACACAAAATAATAATATAAATATTTATATTTAATTCTTATTATATTTTTGAACGATCCTATAAAATACGGAGCCAATGCATTTTTCGTCGTAATATATAGACAGGGTAATTTAATTGATTACACTGATTTTTAAAGCCGGTCTTTGTATTTTTGAAAAAAAGTTATCAATACTTATAATTGCAGTTTAAATTATCTAATTGGGGAATATTTAATTTTTAATTTGAATAAATAAAAACTATCCATTTTAAAATATTATATAGCATGTTGAAAAAATAATTAAAAACCTAAAGAATTCACTGCTACTTGCAGTATACTGGCTAACATGACTATACGTACATTTATATAAGTATTGTAGTAAAAAAAAACTATATATATAAAAACAATGTTTTCTTCAAAAACACAAAATTCTACTCCGAAAATGATAGTGTAATATATTATAATAAGAATATGGATCACCCCGTAAAATATTATGTTTCTACGGAACATTATAATTTGTCATGCTGATATTGTACGCAAATTAAAATCCTCGAATGCACGTAAAGAAACAATAGGCACTCTAAGACTGCAATAGGTTACTTACCTGTTCTGCGTGTTGTATTTTCCGTCCGTAATAAATTCACACACGAGTACACGAACTGACCGATGATTGAATGCCTACGAATAATAATAATCACGATATTGCTATATTTCGGTTCCCCGAAGATTTTGAAAAATCGTTTTTTAATCTATTTTGTCCGGTATACTTTACGGATATCCGAATCGTTTCCGGGAACGCCTGTCACCCGCGTAATATAATATGACACGGCAATCGGAGTAATAACAATACAAATCATTAATTATAAATACATTGTAATAGTTAAAACTAACTGTCGATGTATTGTTTTCAATCGCTCCACGCGTAAATTTATAATATATATATATTATTAAATAATGCACGAGGTACATTGCACCTGTTTATTTTTAATAACGAATTGAACGTCCCAAAATCCATGCATTTCAACTGTATATTATACCACATGTAGAAGAGACTGTCAACGATGGATAGGAATAGAGGATAATATTATAATCTTCCCGTGACCTTTCTTTCAATATTTTTGATATGATATAATATAGTACATTAATATATATGTTTTATAATTTGAATAGGTAATAGTAATGTAAATAATGTTTTAGGTCCTGAGCAGAACGATGAATGAATTGGTTCTATAATATTATGCTTTGTTGATTTTTTTTAATATAACTATAGTTACATTTAAGAATTAAAAAATTTAATTCTCAGTAGCTACTTTACAAAATAATTTGAAATGTACATGTTAATTTAGACCAGTTTTTGACCAAATCATAATTGACGTTTTGTTACAATTCAAAAATAATTAATATCTATAGTGACTTGAAATTTTTATCAAGTATTTATACAAGCATTTATTAGATAGAACATAATTTTCAAAATATTTTGACTCTTTTAATAATTCAATATGATACTTAGGTTGTATTTAAACGAAAATAAAGCGTATAGCAAATTTATTTTATTGTGTTCATATTGTATTTTATACATATTATGTAAATTTATTATTATTTTACAATTGCATTTAAAACAAGAAATATTATGTAAAATAAAAAACTAAAATTATTATTTGATTTTAAATACAGAGTACAGACTTGGAATAAAATATTAAAAATACTACTTCCAAGTTCCAAGCACTTTTTTCATAAGTATTTATAAAATATTTGAATGCTTTTGCTCAAGTACTTTACATTGTAAAGTTTACAAGACTCTACAGCTAGTACAAGTGTGTATAACATATTTTAAATCCTAAATCAACTACTATTGCCAGTCTTACTTTTGTTACAGTTTTTTTTTTATTATCAAAAGTTAAACGACATTTTTTTAGAATATTGAAATACGTCATATAGACTATAGAGTTATAGAATTTAAGGTGTTAACTTGATATTGAATTTAAATTAAATATCTCAATTAAGATTTGTAAAATAAAATAACATAATTATTAATAAATATATTTACAAGTATTCCTAATAGGTACTTTTTAAAAGTATTTATATTTAATTTTTATTAAAATTAAATACATTCCACAAAAAATGTTGGAATGTATATTTCAAAATTTAAATGATAATAATATATATTATATGATTATGGGCGTTATGACTATATAATAAATATATATACACATATTATATGTATATGTGCAAAGGCCCGGTCATCATTAATATCATACTACACGTAGTCTAAGGCCAGGAATTTTCAATTATTTTTTTCGAAAACTGCTTTTTACAGAAATTTGAGAACCAATACAGACACTAATAATAGCACAACGCAAAATTACGATATTATAATGTGCCGGTTAATTTGGGGTTTAAATTCCATGCATGGTTTTATATAATTGTATCTAAAACCATTAGTACAATGATTGAAACTTTTTTGGCTGAAATCAGTGTAAATATTTTATCCATATGATTACATGGTCTCACAAACTACATTCGTGTAAGTCGCCCCTGATACAGTCTAATATAATATATAGTTCTTCTTAAAGATCATTTATACAACAATAGAATTGCGATGATACAAACAAAACGTTTAAGAATACTTAATTGAGATAGTATCATGCGTAAAACGCGCGGTGCATAATAATAATAATAACATGCTCTATAATACGAGTAAGTAAGTACTGTTATTAATAAGTATATAAGTCCAACGCGTTGTATACGATTTTTACGTCTTGATAATCTATTTCTTTTCGTCCGTCGACTTGTCCGATATATATCATACAAATACCGCGATCGTGACGATAACGTTCGTTTAGCTTTCAACTCGAGACCATAAAAATAAATCTAAATCTGTATTATCCAAGGATCAAATGCACCAGTACGTTCGCGCGCTAATTATTGTACAATAAACTTATAATACGGTTGGTAAATGTCGTAACTATATCCGTGAGGAAAGTACAGTCCGTGTCGACTGGGCATAATGCGTGAGTGCTGTATTATACGATGTGTATAGTATAATATTATGATATATCGTAATGATATTTCTCTATCAACCTTGCGCCGATGATGACATCGTAGAGATAGCTTAAGAGGACGTTTAGCACTGCCTATTATTCTAGAACAGACAAAATATTTATGTTAGTGGCATAGCCAGAACTTTGTTGCATCGGGGCGGAGGGGCGTTTGATAATTTAGGGAGGCTCGATGAAGATCCCTGATAAATTTAAAGTATGTAGTTGTTGCCGTGGAAATTAGTAACTACAATAACATTTAACCTTCATAAAAATTACAATTCTAATTATGTCTTACGTAATATGTTCACTGTCCACAGAACACTGAAAGCATTTTCAAATTTTCATAACGTTTCGGGAAAGGCTGTAACCCTCTTAGCCAGGGCAGCTAAGCCACTGATTTGTATTATTATTATTTTTAATCTCCAACAGTACAACGGCTATCAACGGTTTCGTAGCGTCATATAGCGATGACTAAACGAACCATGTAATTATATTCACTATACTCGATTGAGATATTTTAAGAACCATTATACAATAACTTTTAGCATTTTACTGGCACCATCGACCTAGAAAAAATATATAAGTCAATTTTATTAAAATAAATGTAATGAAATGTAAAAGAAAGCATGAGCGGTTACATGGTTACTCGTCATCGAGGTCTCACACGTTCTTTTTATGATGGTTATATTAATAAATCTAGAGCTAAGAATTGTTGAATATTTTTCTATAATCGTTCAGAACATTGATAGATAAGTGATGGATGATTAATGTGTTTAATAATACCTGGAGCGTAAACATTTTTTTTTTACTTTTTATATTGCAAGTTACAAGTATATATTTTATGTATACACAATACAGCATAATATTATTTTACATATTGTTATTTTATTTAGGGTACGATACAGGTATGCTGGTATAAGGTGTGTCCAATTATTATTTTTATATTTATATTCATAACGGCCAATCGCCGATACGCAACGCCGCGGCCGACTAGTTCGGATAGTTAGCACACAGCAGTCCGTTGTCCAACGAAATACTATGTATTATGACGAAGAACGAACCGTTATTATATCATTATATCTACTATAATTGCTTGTTGGTTTTCAATGCAGTACCTTTTAACAATATATTTTGAAAATCGTACTTGATTTGTCTTAAAAGCGAACAAAAGGAAAAGCTATCGTAAAATTCATCCTCGTTTAATGTTATGATAGGCAATTATTATTAGTAAGGATTATATTATACGCATATTATAACACATTATATTATTATGGCATTGATCTTAGGTAGGTAATATGATAGTAAAATATAATCCATTTATACATCGATTATTTTGTTGTTGTTATATTATGTTCACAATGTAAATAATATCATTGTCATTCATTGTTACTAATCTTTATTGTCACATTGGACAATAAAATGAGTGTTGTGAAATAATAAAGTGAATAATAGTTACCTATTTAAATAAATATAATTATATGTATATATTCACTGCACAATACAAACAATAATTTTTTGCATATTTTAAGGTTTTCAGTGACATTAGGTATCCTTTTTAATAATATTATGTTGTTGATGGAATCTAAAGCCCTATAAGAAAAAAATACAAAAAATTCATTTTTGTTTATATTATTATATACATAGGTAGTACCTAATAGGGTACTCATATTTATTTATTTTTTAATTTTAGGAAAATAGAAATCTTCCATTATATTTTCAATAGTTTAATACAATAACAAAAGTTGTATTTTTAAACATTTTCAACAGACCGAAGAATAAATTCCAGAAATAAATATATTACAACGAATTCCGTCTAGGTGTAAAATTTTGGTCTCCAAAAGTATTATTACACTAAGTGTAATAAAAATTATTTATTGAAACGCAAGATCGTTTTAGTCATTCTACAAAAAAATTTTTGGTTTTCCTCAGTAAATATTGTATAATGATATATAAACATGTAAAATATTATTTAATCAATCAAAAATACTATACTTGAATTGATAAAAATATTAACCATAAATAATATGTCCTTCTTTAAAAAATATGAAAAACAACTTAAAAGTCAAGGGAGTATATTTCGGAGATTAATCTTTAGGACAAACGTAGTAGACATTATTTTGTTTAAATATATATGAAGAGAACATTTTAATCGTATATCCGTACATGGCTTAAATCACGCTAGTGTTCAATTCATATTATTATATGACTACCACCGAATACCGATCTTAATTTATTATTATTTTTTTTTTTTTACAATGATTCGAAACTAAAAAACTATAAAACTATAAAACTATAAAAATAATAATGAAAAGATAAAAACATATAAAAACATATTATTTGAACTTCACATTTTTTTTATACATTGAGCATTGAGGTGATTTAGATATAGATACCTAGATATAGATAACTTCCATTTCATTATTTCGAGAAAAATTGCAATTTATTAATGAACTACGAAAAAATTATTCGACTTTTGATTCTATCTATACATACAATAAGACAGTGACACTGATGTCAGTTTAAAATGGTATAGAATAAAAATAAAAACCGAAATAGGAGATACCAGTAAACACTAAAATAGGTACGGGAAAAATGTTATGAACATCATACGAGTATGTCCAAATATTTACGATTTTTAAACCTATACCCTAAGGACTAATGTCGTCAGCCCAGCAGCGCACACCTAAATTAGGTTTTGATCACTGTAGTAGGAATGTAGGATATAATTTGATCCTTGATTTGATTTGTCTCTCCATCTCTTATTTACAGCAAAACATCTTTATAAAGAATAATAATGAATAATATTTATAAAAACTAGTTGTCAAAAAGTATTCTATTTTCTAAAATTTAACTTAATGTCCAGTGAAATATGATGTGTTTAAAACTAAATATATATACCATACCGTCCATACTTAATAACGTGAATTTCTAATTATTATCATTATTATTAAGAAAAATCTTTTTTTTCTCCTTTATAATTAAAAATATTTGTAAACTAAGGTAATCCTAGACCTCCACACGAGTTTTTCTTAGTGAAGTACAGTAATATTTTTGATATTATTTGGCAAGCGGACAAACACGAATATATCTGTATAATAGGTAGGTACATTTACTACAGGTCTGCCCCTGACTGTTAATCCCTGCAGTATAGGATTATCACACACGTCACCTGCATATCACGCATTCATGCGTAGTCCCTGGACACTTAAAAAACAATCTCTCGCCGACCCGAAACGTCGACGACCGCTGTGGCGACGGCGTAACGCGCAGAGTACAGAGATGGCTTAAACGCGGGCGATGGCATAACATAATAATAATACCTAATACCTAATTATACCTACCTATTATTAATCGCCGCAATTCGCTGCGTGTGTGCGTGCTAATACGCCGCTTGCACATGCGCGCCGCACCGGAATATTGTCGTACAATAATAATTGTTCGGTAAAAATTATTAATAATCAGCTCGTCGTCGTGTGCATATATTGTATTATGATGTCCGCAGCCGTCGCGTTATTATAATTGGTCTTTTCCTCCGGTTTTCGGTGGTCTCCGCGCCGACGACGAAGATCGAAGACGAAGACGCATGATAAACAGCTATACCTCCTGTTGTAGGCGGACTAGGTATATACACGGCAGTCGTACGACAATATTATTATTATAATTTGCAGCGGGAAAAATAATAACAGTCGCCCGCCTGCAGCGCCGAAAAAGAAAACGGTTTATTCTCCGTTCCGTCGCGTGTGTTTTGTTTGTTCGGTCGGTTTTTTTTCCCGTCGTCGTTGTCGTTTCGTGACAGTGGTCTGAGGAAATCTACGCCGCCGCCACCGAGCCCCGTAAACAGTTTAATTGCGAGTGCCGTTACACGCGTTTTGAATTATTTAAACGCACGTCAAGCACAATACACACACCCACACACACAACGATAATAATAACAACAAGACAATACGCATAGATGTAGGTACAACACACGTTCGCAGCGTACGTACGTACACGAAATATGTAACACGATTGTATCGGTATTATATTATTATATTATACTCGTGTTATTGTTATTCAACTATGTGCATATATAGGTATATTAGCCAGCAGACTCCGTCCGGGTTAAAATATTAATCTATCTTTCTATCGTTTTCCGTTTTGCTCCGGTCCAAATGATAATAATAATATTATAATATAATAACACGAACGCCGTTACGATAATATGTTTAACTTTACGATTTTTCACTTCTCGACGATTCTGGACACGTTTTTTGACGTACCCGGCCAGTAGCGGATTCGACGAATGCACTTGTACGTACACCGTCGACGTAAACCATCCGATACAATGCGGTCGAGGGTCGCTCTGCTCGTCGTAGCTGTTTAACAAGGGGCAATATTTAGGCAACACGCGATCTCGTTGCTACCACTCGCGGCGATCTTTGTTAAAGGCCTCGGTTGTAGATGATGACAATAATTATTAGTGTGAGATACGGCGTCTACGCACGCGCTGCAGGCTTATGTGAATAAATGGGTAATCATTTTATCAACGGCACCGCCAACCAAAAATGGAAACGTGATTTTTGCTCTAAGCACGCTGCACGCTACTAAACAGGTGCCTAAAACTACCACGCCTCGTCATAGCGGTCGGATTTCACATATTTATTTTGTATTATTACCTATTATAGAAAAAGGATGATATTGTACAAGCCGTGTTAGACTTGGATTCGCGAATACGTAGTCATGCTTAAAACAAATTTATAATAATAATAAAAAACAAACAAACAAAAACTTGTGAAAATTGGTCATATTCAAAATCGTAATATAGTGCTCTAAGAAATATAATTTTAAAAATCAAAGTTCGCCTCTTCCAGTAAAAAAATCTTTTTAAAAAAAAAATATTCAGTTTTGAATTTTCACAAAACGCATGTGCGCAAACCAACCATATTAGGGTTGAAAAAAGAAAAAGCTATACACAGTCCGAGCATCGATGAATCTAAATTGATACATAACTTTTATTGAAAACGGTCCAGTAGTTTTTCAGTCTGCAGAGGACAAACAAAGGAACGTTCATTTTTTATGTATTGTATAGAAGAAAGATTTTACACGCAGCAGCCGTCAATAATTTCGTGTATGGTTTAGTGATTTTAAAACGGACCACCGCCGCCGCAACTGCATCGACACGAGGAAATATATTATCGGACGCCGCCGTTTTGTATAAATTTTATTTGGTCTTTTGTTTTTATTCCGTGTCCGGGCGTTATTATGTAGTTGTAGATTTTACATTATTGTATGCACTTGCGGTGCAGGTTTGTGCTCGCTATTATTGTTGTTGTTGTTGTTGTTGCGGTTATTGTTATTAAAATTTCATAAACTGCAGGCGGCTAACAGTAATCTCCGATCGTTTTCAGCCGACCGGAAATGTCGAAGTGTGCGAATTATTCGTTTTATTACGCTACAGTAATACATAATAATATGCATGTGGATATTTAACGTTATAGGTTTGCAACCCAGAGATTATTATTATTAGTGTATGGTTAATGGATCCAAAACCGTTGCTCCCGCCATCCATCCGAAATCGTCGTTTTACTCGTTTCTTATTTGGTAACATAATCTTCGTTATTATAAGTACTCGGTTTTAATTAAGACTTAAGTATCAGCACAATTTAAATACCTTGTTCGGCAGTACCAATACGATGCGTATGTTATAATTACTTCGGTAGTAAATACCATGTTCGACGTTCGTTTCATTCAGACGTATAGTATATACAGAAACAGTATTTACCGTCTCTACAGCGGTCGTTAAGCAAAAACTATATTACACTGTAATACCAAAAATAATGAAACTTGTAAACGTGTCATTCGTTAAAAAAAGACATTTATTTATTTTACTAATTCGTAGGTAATTAGTTTTATTTTTGTTTTTAAATGTCTCTAATTAGTCTTCTATCGTATTATTATTTAAGCCATATTATAGCACTTGGAAATATTCAACTGAATATGATTTTTCTGTTTTAAATATAAGTTTGAAAGTCAAAGGTTTTGAGTGACTATTTTCAGTTAAAAACGATTAGTAACTATAGTAACTACTCTCAAATTTTTAAATTAAAATTTAACATCCCAGGCACGCCTAGCTGGACCATAATACTGCATCGGTAGGTATTACTAAAAAAATGTATATTGATTTGCATACAAACAAATCGCAGCCAAAATGCCAAATGTAGTAAATGTACAAAAAATAATTTCACTCAATAAATTACCGTTTCCAAAAATCACTAAAAAACCTATCGACCAGGAATCAATTTTATTCATCGGTATAAAACCATTATAAGCTGGCAATTTGTCTACTGCCTAGGCAAAAATGTATAATAAAAACGATATAGCAACAAACTTGATTTGTAAATATGGCAACAAAAAAGAAACATCAACTTTCCGTGAACGATAAAAAAAAAATTGAATACATTTACGAGGCAAAATGTTTATGTTTTGTATTGCAGATTCACACTGCACCATCAGACAAAACATAAACAAAATACCATGATTTTAATACAATTAACAGACGTACGCTCAAACATTAAAAAGATAAATGTTGCCGAAAACATGAATGAAAGAGAAACTCTTTGATGTTTTCCACTTTTGAGCGGAACTGAAAATGCCTTCAGAAACACGAACATCGTGTCGCTATAATAGATTATTATGTCACGGAATTAAATAATAATCTACTTTGTTTCTGATTTTCCGGGAACCGGAAAGTTGCTGTTTTTCCGGCTTGCTGGTGTAAAACCAATTACCAATTACGTTTGATAAATATTAAAATATTGTTAGGTAAAAATCAAAAATTCAAATGTCAGACGAAATATTGCAGCAGACGCTGCGATCATTAAGCATTTGTGCTCGCTTGAACCTGTCACAAAGCACACTGGCGTAGTGTTAAATTATTAATTAACCATTTAAATTCAACGACGATGAAAATTATAATACCCATGTTTAAGAAAACAATTGTTTTAAGTGGGAACCTGGGTTCACTGGTAATAATATAATAATATAGCTGTTCAATCAAAAAAATAATTAATAATTTATGATTGCGAACATCCATGAAATACAAACGTACAATGAATACATGCATGCGACATCTCATTAAAATATAGTTTTGATTTCCAAACTTAATAAACTCAATAAAAATAATAAAATAATTTTGAAATACAATACAATAATATCGTAATATTTTATCATACGACATTTAAAAATGTTTTAAATATATAATATGATTATATTAATTAGAAATAGTACAAGTATTTTGTAATAAAAAATGTATAAAATGTTCATTGGTTAAAGCCAAGATATTGAAATGTAATACAATGTTTTTCATAAGTAGTTCATAATATATATATTTATATTTTAATGCCACTTGGCATAATTTTCGCTGTGTCTGGATTTTATATTTTACTCAAAATAATCCTCGGAATCTATTAGTAGGTACTTATTTTATTTTTCCCGTTCGGGTATTGGGACTCAATTACGTAGTATACAGCGATTTTATTTGTTAAAAATACTTAAACTAGGTAATTGGCTTTTTAATTTTTATTTACATTTTTATGGAAATCGATTTTCCAAAAATACTTCTCGGAAAAAAACTGCAGCAGAAGTTAACATACAACATTATTAAGAAATTCGAGAAACCGAAATAAGATTTGACGAAATTTTTATTGAAATAACAAATCGATTCCGGTCGCAATAACTTCAAAAAGAGGCCGTGCGATAAACGCTTATTTTTAAATAATTAAAATGCGATCATTGTGCAATAAGTTGACGTATGATGTTGTCGGGCTTTTGGACCATGAACTAAATACCTAAGCCGTTTCCGACTGCAGTATAACATTGAACTTTTAGCATATATAATATTCTTATGACGAACTATATAAATATGCGGTTGCCATCAGTGGCGTATATAGGGGAGGGTTTTAGCCCACCGTGCAAAGGAATGTTACAAACATTCCACTGATATACAATTTAAGGCTCAATACAAACGTTACAATGGAATATTACTTGACTGTTACAAGAATAGTTCATAAATATATTATAATTAAAGATTGAAAAAGGACATTCCAGTTATATACATTGTGTGTTTAAAGAATTACATAATTTTGTTATGTAACGTAATATTACGTAGATGTTTGGAAAATACACCTTATCTCAATATATTTTTAGACGGCCGTTATTATATATATAGACACCGGTTTGTTATTGTTATCCGGCCATTTTATACCACGAAAATTCACGCACAACCGCGGCGGCGCGGCCAGTAATCGTTAAACGGTATTGTCATTTGCCAGTTATCGTTATGACTTGTGAGGTTATAAAATTATTAAAATTCAGTTATTATTTTCATGTCATGTCAATGTGACTATTGCGACTGTTGTCTACTTTCCGCGTGTTTAATACGATTTACGTTTGCGGATTACGGTTTAACCTTTTGTACCTTCTTATTGTGTTTGTTTGGTAGTAATTGTGATTTACGCCCACCTCATATATAGCCTAGGTATATCGCATCATGGCAAACTTCATTAAAAAGGTAAGGATAAAATATAAATATAAAATAGTATTAATATTATGAATAGTAATTGAATTTCATTTATGTATATAAAGTGTACTGTGTATGCTATTTACCTACCTAGTATAATAAGTAAACAGTTTAAAATTTAAATGATCAATGTTACCTATTCATCATATTATATTTATATTCAGATATATTTAATATTAATATTTGTAAATACGGCATTGCAGGGTCGTAATAGTATGAAATGGGTCGTTGTAAAGTTTATTGACGGTAAAGACTTTAGTGTGATCCCAACAAATTGGTTGGTCGAAACAGATTTAGAGAATTTGTCCAAGTGTTCTGTTAAATATTGTAAATGGCCACCAATAAGAGTGACTAGTGATGATTTAAAGTTTGCTGAAGACCCAGATGATTCATGGAAACTGTACAAAATTAAAGTGCTTGATGGTAATAAAACTTATGGTAAGATAGTACACAGATTATATTTAAATAATTATTAATTAGTATTTTTAACTATTAATATTACCTATAGCATTATTTTATAGTTAAGTTAGTTACTTTCCTACTTATTTCTATTAATTTAACTTTTTCTTACAAATCTTGAAAAAGGGAGAAAATATCATGTGAAAAAACTCTATTTCGTAGTAGTTAGAGACTTCTTTATAAATTAACTACCTATTAGGTATTATACCATTTAATTAAAAAATACTCTTAGAGTATTTATTAAAGTACTAAAATATTGTTAATTTTTTTTTTTAATTTCTTTATAATTTATACTTCACTCTTAAAGATATTTAATGTTTTAAATAATATTATTCAGTTGTAACTTTGTAAGTAAGTAACTTAATGATGACCAACAGGTAACAGTCAAAACTAGCTGTTATATATTTATAACACTTAAAATACCTACTATTGGCATTATTGTTATATCTCATAGTTTTTTAGAATTATAAATCATTGTACATTATTGTTTTTTAAATTTATATACCTAATCTATATTTTTTAATGTAAGAAGAATAATACACTTTAAAATGTGTGACTAACTTGATGAACATAAGTGTGTATAAATAATAGTTTAATTTTTCCTTTAGGAAATTTTGCTAAGGCTTGGCACAAGCATGTACTAGAATCAACAGATGATGAGGAAATTTCTAATAAAAAACGAAAACGTCGTAGTTCTTCAAGTAGTGATGATTCATGCATTGGAGGTAAACATTATTTTAGTTAAATTTATTTATTGGTTTTCGTGTAATATTTATATTGTTAGTGCCAAGCTCTTATTTGTCAAACATTTATTAATTGTTATCAGCTTCCAAATTTGATGTTGAATACATTATATTCCTATAACATTTTCTAAGTATTAAATTTGATTTTGGATGTATCATTCTCAACCTAAGCATTATTGTTATTTTTATTTTTATTAAACCTATTGCATGTACCTAATTTAATTTTCTTTGATAGATAATGGTTATAATATTGCGCCTGCTGTAGCTAGTAGTATGATAAGTTCTGAACCAATTAGAGAATTACAAGAAATGTCGTACATAAATCTGCAACCGCCTAATGCTCTAACATCTACAAAATATGCTAACAAAAATTTAAATATTGACACAGTGAAAGATACTTTAATTCAAACATCAAAAATTCTAACTTCGTCTATTTCAGACTTACAAGTAATAAACTTATTGCTGTGAATAAATTCGAAATAATATACTTTATTTTAGATTTGTATAATTTGTGTATAATAGGTGCCTTTCATTGAAGATCATAATCAATGTTTCTCTAATTCACCGATGTTAATTTCTGCTAATGATAACGATTATTCACCGTTGCAAAATTTAAATTTGGAACAAAATGAAAGTTTATTGAGTTCAAAAACCGATGGTTATTTAAGCCATTTATCTTTGCCAAATACATTTGATGAAGGTAAGATAAAATGTCTAATTTCTTAAATTACAACATTTATATTGCTTTGCTAACAAGTAGTTAATAGATACTTAGGTAGTTAATGGATATCTAGGTGGTTCATGGTTGATACTAAGAGGTTTTTTTACAGTTGACCTTCAGTTTGTTTTAACACATTAAGTTTATAAATTTAAATGGATTTTAAATAAGTATCATGTATTATATTAACTTTTTTGTATGAAAATAACAATTGAAATCTTGAGCTAAAACTTATATAATATTAAATGTTTTTTTTTTTTTTTTTGCTAAGTATGTTCGTTTATACCAAGTATTTTAACTATAATACCATATTATTGCAGTATAATATTCATTAATATTAACTTCCTTCTAAGTTCTAATCGATAGAATTAAAATTGATTGGGTATAAGGTGCAATTATTGCTTTATTTTTGTGTTAAATAGAAATTTAGTATTACTTTATTAATCACTTCAAATTTCATTATATTTTATATTAGAAGGTCTTCATTGTATTTTAAAGAACATTCAAACTGAATTGATAACCGCTCGTTTAACGAATGAACGTATATTAAGCAAAATAAGTAGTTTAAAAAATGATGTAGCAAAATTGGCCCGCCATGTGTTACCTATAGGATTAGCTTTTTCAAATGATGTGGAAGATAAACAATTTTTAGACCAACTTCCATTTTCTAACTGGGAAAATGTTTTGGATTGTGAAAGAGTACTTCAAACAAATAATGATGTGAAAGAGAAATTTGTATGTTGACTGTATTAATTATTATTTAATAAGAATATAAATTTAAATTAATTTAAGCTAACTTCTATTTTGTAGAAACATATGCTAAGTGTAGTTGGTGGTGTAGATGCAAAAACCAATATTAGGCGTATCTTGAACAAATTATTTACAAATAAATTTGCTATCGAATGTTCATGGACAGGTAGAGCCTTTGAAAAAGATATTAAAAAGTATAAAATTCAAGATTTACAAATTATTGTAGTTATGAGAAGTGAGTTATCTGTAAGCTTAGTGCTTACACAAAATTCAAAGTTGAAACAATGCTAACATATTTTATATCAGGTGTTATCAAAAATCAGTATCCTCAAAATTCAGATGCACAATTTGAGTTAGATGTCCAAAGTTGGTTCAGAACTTCTAAGACAAGATATGATAGAGAAAATAAATAAAGAATGTCATTCAAGATACTCATAAATTAAAAAAGTTATAGTTGTATATACATTCATAAGTGGAACTTGCAATTTTTTTTCTTATTTTTTGTTAAATTACATAAATCTTAAAATTTATAAAACTAATATTTATTAAAGGTAATATGTACAACTGAAAAGTATTATCACTTCTACCATCAGTATTTTTTGATTACATGGAAATGTTATTAATGCACTACATTTTACATTGTTATTATAATTATTAAAATAAATAAAAAATATACTTGATAAGTGTGATTATTTCTTAGATTCATCAATATCTTGTAGGAGAGTCAAACATATTGGAAGCATTTCTAACCGCCAGTTTCAGAGGAGAATCAAAACTCAAATAGCACTGTGTAAGTAACATTATGTTACTTTATTTTCAAAATTAATTAATTCCAACGTGATTATAATATAATATAATTTTTTTTTTAATATGATCAAAATAGCATTAGTGAATACAATATCGGTTAAAAAGCCTTTTAATGAGCAAAATAATAAGCAACAATTCAATGAACAAATTAATTTAGAATCAGTAAACAATGAACTAGAAGAGCCAGTGTTTCCTATAATAGCACATCAAATTTCAAACCATATAAATATTAATGTAGGTAATTTATATTCATTTTTTCTATTAAATATTGATACATTTAATGTTTTTAGGATGCTTCAAACAATGTTCAATCCATTTTAAATGAAGAATCATTAGTAGTTGCTAAAAATTTTGAAGTCTCAAATCAAGATATAGTAAAACGTTTTCGTAAGTGGATTGTAGACTTCAATGTATCACATAGATGTGCTAATGAAATGTTATCCATTTTATGTAGTACGGGTTTAAAACTTCCAAAAGATGTTAGAACTATTCTAGGCCAACATAAAACTAATCATTTGATTGTTGAAATTGAAAATGGGTCATATCTAGATTTAGGTATCGTAAACATGATTAAACCACATTTAATTAAACAAATAAAATGTATTCCTGATAATATAACAATTAAGTTGAGCTTCAATATTGACGGTTTACCACTTGCAAAAAGTTCAAAAACTCAATTTTGGCCAATTCTATTGTCATTTGTAAATTTACCTCATTTTGTAAATAAAATTTTTCCAGTAGGTATTTACCATAGTTTTAAAAGCAAACCTGGTAATGTTAATGAATTTTTTAGACCATTTTTAAACGAGATTCAAAATCTTATAACTCATGGAATTAAAATTGAAAATAAAATAATACGTTTTGAAATTTTTCACATTGTAGCAGACGCCCCAGCAAAAGCATTTTTATTAAAAGTTAAAAATCATAATGGGTATTTTGGTTGTAACTCCTGCGAAGTAGAAGGTGATTTTATTGATAATAAAGTTTGTTTTTTAAATTTGTGTGCACCATTACGTACTAATGATTCATTTCGATCAAAGTCCAATATAGAATACCATAAGGAGGGATTAAGTCCTCTGATAGAACTACCTTTAGACATAACAACCACTGTAGTTCTTGATTATATGCATTGTGTGTGCCAAGGAGTCATGAAACGGCTTCTAGAGTTTTGGGTAAGAGGTAAAAAACCAATTAGAATTTTAGAAGAGAAAAAAGATATAATTTCTCTATCTCTTTTAAATATAAGAAAATTTGTACCATCTGAGTTTGCACGTCTACCAAGATCATTAGATGATCTTGAGTATTGGAAAGCAACCGAATTTCGTGAATTTCTTTTATACACTGGAGTAATTGTATTAAAATCAAATTTAAAAAAAGATATGTATAAACATTTTTTACTTTTATTAGTGTCCATTCGAATACTATGTTCAAATGACTTTTGTCAAAAATATAATGATTTAGCTTTAAAACTTTTAAAAATATTTGTTCAAAACTATTCATCAATTTACGGCCCACAATTTATTAATTACAACGTCCACAGTTTGATACACCTACCATTTTTTGCTAATTTACATGGATCTTTAGATAATTTTAGTGCATTTAAGTATGAAAATTACCTCCAATTTCTGAAAAAATCTATGAAATGTTGTAAATACCCCCTTTCCGAAATCAAAAATAAAATTATTGCATCTGAAAAAGAAGAACTGTTAAATATTTCTACTGATGATAATAATATATTAAAGTCATTTAAAATTAATGAAAAAATTTCAAATTTTAGTTTTATTCATTATAATCAAATAAATCTCAAATCTAATAATTTTGTTTTGAGCTGTAGCAATCCCAAAGATCAATGTATCATTTTAAAAAATAATGATATTGTTTTTATTAAAAGTATTTATAAAATTAATTCAAAAATTGATAATATTATAAAACTTTCAGTCGTTAAAGTACTAACAGTAGAAGATTTATTTTCAAAACCAATACCTAGTATGAATATTGGAATTTATTTAGTAAATAGTAATAATAATGTGTCAAACCCTTATCAAATCCTTTTAAGTGATGTGAAATTCAAATGTTTTTTTTCTCAGCTCCTTCATAACCAAGCTGTTATTATTTCATTATGTCACAGTGTCTGATATATAAATGTTAAATTTGTAGTTCTATTACATTTTACATGTTTTAAGAATATATTCATACTAAATTTATTGTATGTTTCAAATAAGTTGGTTAAAATATAAATATTTGTATACAATAATTCTGTGTTACAACATGTATTTATTTATATTATGTATTTATATGTGTTAATTTTTGTATGTCTTACAATTTTGTTTTAATTATATTTAATATTTAATTGTAATCATGTATTATGTATTTTTGACTTATGCAAATAAATATGTAACATATATGACAATTATTTACCTATTTTGTTTTAACTTTATTTTTTAGAATATTATATATATTATATTTTTGTTGGGTGGATTATCTTGGTAATATAGTAGAGCCACTAAAGTATCCTCAATTAAAGTAAAAGAAAATTAAATCAGTTTCAGCACTATCACTCAGCGGCGTATGCATAGAAAATATTTGTTTGAAAGGGCAATGACTAATGAGTTAAATTCCATAAAATTTTGTTTTTTTTTAAATAATGTTTACGTTTTACTGAATTTTTTTTTTTTTGGGGGGGGGGGGGGGGGTCCCAGGCAGGATAGTGTTTCAGTTACCAACATTAATGTAATGTTGAATGTGGTTATGTTAGGAATGTTTTTTATTAACTCTATTGAAATGTTTCAGAAAAATATTTATGGAACATACCTATATAACAGTTTAGTAATGTATACAATTTAGTTACAAGAAACACGGCATAAAGCGTTTCTGCCATGTTTTAGTAACTGCTATGGAAGTTCCACAGAAACGTTTCAGAGTTCCTAATGATTGTTTTTTTTATATAACAGTAACATAACTTTGCACGGTGGGAGGGGTTCAAACCCGCTTGAAATATATGGCTGCAGGTACGGGCATTGATTTTGATTGTATAGTTAATTGGAATTTAAAATTGGAAATTTCTTTTTAATCCCCCTGAAATTAATTTCAATATACGCCATTGGTTGCCATTATATTATTTCTCGCTGCTACCGTCTGTAGACTTTTGACTGCAACATTTTCACGAACGGTAAAACCAAAATGTTATTATTTCCCATCGATGTTTATTATACAGAGGCGTATTAACGCGTGTTGCTGTCGATCGTCGTTACTATGTAGGTACATACTCGTGTTATAGGAGGTGCCGACGACTGATTGATTGACGGCGCGATTGTGATAACACGAAATTATAATATTCGTCTCGTAATTCGTTAATTATCTATCTGAACAATTTATTGTATATCCGAAAATTACCGCGTCTCACACGTCGGACACGCGCGCGATGATACGGGTCGCGCGTATACCTACCGGTTAAATCTGTAAACACGATATTATTATAACTGTTGGCGAACACACTTACCTGCCTGTCAAATAGACGATAACCGATTTTTTTTTTTGCTCGTCAAAAAAACACAATTTTTTCTCGTTTTTGGTTGCCAAAAAACGCAGCCGCCGCGATCACATCACACACGATCAATATCATTATTATCGTTATCATAATTATGTATAAACATATTATTTAGATCGTGCGGAGAACGCAACAATTATGATATCATTACCTATTATATTAGACAGTGGCTGCGTAGATCCACGATGAGAGGGTGTGGTGATGTGCGCGAGGGGGGCACACGTCGGCGGCGGCGTCGTCGACGACAACCGCAACGGATTCTGCGCGCACGCGACCTCCGCGACGTCATTTTTATATTATTATGTTTAAATAATATAATAAAATACAATAATAATTATAATTATACAACGTACAGGTATTTGGTGTATCTTCGGCGCTATTATCATTAAAATATGATCGTAATTGACGATTGCTGTTGTTGTTGTTGCGGGTGTCCGTCCGATTTCCCTCGCCGCCCGCCACAGCGCGTAAGCGTAACCACGAAAGCACGCGGCAACCGTGGTACCTGCAGACCTACCTAGGTAAGTATCTACAATAAATAATATGATTATTATTATTATTATTGCCTATTATGATGTGAGCGATTAAAACGGGATCAATCATCGATCATTCATCATCGATGCGCGAGCGCGCGCGTGTGTGTGTGTGTGTTTGTGTGTGTGTGTGTGTGTGTGTGTGTGTGTGGGTGTGGGTGTGTAGCATTCAATTCGTGTATATTAAAAATATAATTATTATATTGTGTATGAAACGAGAGCAATTTCAGTACCCAATGCTCTTTTCGATTTCTATACGGTTCGTAGAACCATAATAATTATAATATTGTATCCGTCGTCGTCCTCGCAATATTATTATATATTATACAAAAAACGATTCTGTGCGGAGACGGTTTTTCATCCTAAACATAATATTATATATATATATATTATTTCTAAGGATATTTTATTGCACATCATATTATATACGTATATATTGCAATTATAGTAATTTGATTTTTTTTATTAGTAATAAAATATACGGTAGGTTGAACTAATTTTTGACAAATCGCATGTATTCTACGCGCAATTCTTATATAATATTATTATTAACCGCAGTTATTAACTATTATAAATCAATAGCGACGTATCGTAGAACGGTATGAATGGGTTCGTGGTATAAACTAAAATGGGCATTGTTCGTAAGAAGTGGGAAAATTAACCCGAAATATATATAGATGTATAAATATATAATCAAAATGTGTGTATAATATCAAAGCATTTTGATATTTTTTTAGGTTGCAGTAAGAACAGCTGATGACAAACATATTGTACCTATTCAATTTTTCAACCTACCTATAAGTTATTGACAACATTTAAACTTCTACCACTTATAAAATAAAATGTCGCCCTTGGAACCGCAATCCACTGAGGAAGGTCAATTCGAAAACTACTATACGTCTACACAGCAAAGTAAACTGCCGATTTACCTGTTTTTTTAGTCACTTATTTATAAATTCTCAACGATTTTCGATTTTATATATATTTTTATAATTTTAATATTATCTTTTACGTTAGACAAATATTATACTAGCAAAGATCCAACCCTTTATGCAATAATTGCCAACAAAACTTAACCATCCAGCACATCATCTAAGACTGCCCAGATACCCAAAGCACCCAAAACACCCTATCAATACCTGACAAACTAGAAGAAGCTCTCAGCGAAGATTAAATTCTACACTCATCTTACACTTTTTTACAAAAATCAATACTATAAACAACCCCTAACCAATTCGTATAATATCTGTAAATATCCTAATGGCTAATGTTAAAACTTGTACTCTTTAATTTTATTCACTAATGTAACAGATACCTAATGCAACATGTACACAAGGACAAGGCTAATAACCTCAGATGTCGAAGCATCTTTTCTTTTCAATAAAAAAAAAATATATATACTATTAGTTCAATAATATATTATAGTTTAGTTAGTTTACTCATTACTCGAGGAAACTTAGTTAGCATACTAGATGTTTAGGTCTGTAATATAATATTGATGTATATATATATATATGTATATATATATATATACAGATATATACAGATGAATTTGGAGCACAATTTGTTTACAGTAAACGGAGGTAAGTACTAGGTTTCTTTATTTTAAACTTTTTAATAATAATATTATCTTCATTACTAAGCAAATATGTAACAAAATAATAATACCTATTATTAATTATGGTCTTGTTCCTAAGTCTATCGCCAACGACCATACCACGTTGAATACACCAGTTCTCGTCCGATCACTGAAGTTAAGCAACGTCGGGCGTAGTTAGTACTTGGATGGGTGACCGCTTGGGAACACTACGTGCCGTTGGCATGTTTTTTATTTATATATATTATTAATACTACTTTTTTTATTATTTAATACACATAAAATAACATATTAGCTTTAATAGATTTTGAAAATTTTAAAATTTTAAATATACATCATATTATATTTTAAACATAGCATAAATAGATATTTTTTGAAAATTGTGAAATACAAAATCTGGGCAAAATTGCTTTTAAAATATTAAATTTTACAAAATTACATAAGTACGAAGATAGATTATTGAGACTTTGTTCTGAGATTTGAGAATGCAGTATATTATATACTACAACAAGCATTTAAAATACATTTGCCCTTTCTCAGTGCTATCATATAATATATAATCATATAATTACCTCTATAATTATCACTCGTGAACGGTACAGTAAAACCCCGCGATTATCCGTTACTCTCTCATCCGTCAACTTCTATTATACGCCACCCACTGTTATAATGATAATATCGTAAATTATAAATAGAATATTATACGCCCTGTATAATGGGTATACGTCATGTACTTGTAGAAAAATAAAAAACTTATCAATGAAAAAAGCTCAAGATTCATATAAATAAATTAAAATAACCATTTTTTAATTTTTACAAATTATTTTAATATATCATCATCATTTACACTAATATAGTAATACACGCATAATATTAAAATTAATATAGGTATAATAATTATAAATATAAAATTTAATTTTTCTTTTATTCGTTACTCTGTTAGTCCGTTGGTCCCATTTAAGACGGTTAATCGATGACGTTTTACTGTGCATTATGAAAGTTTTCTACTCGAATTTTCATTTAATAGATCTCGCAATCAATCTCGAATCCGGTACAGAATTTTAATGATAATATTGGCGATGATATTGGCCGACGACGTATTTAAAATATTATATTATAATATAGTTTCGCTATTATAATAATGCGTTCTCACGATTGCGAACGAATTGTAGGTCGATATACGCGTTGGCGCGTCCGTTCAATCTAATTATATGATACATAATGGCTCATCCGATCCGCGATACATGTATTATATAGAAATGATTTAACGCTAGACATCGGTCGTCTCATGTAATTAGATAACCCGAGTCCATCTGCAGTCGTGGGGTCGACGCTCTTACAAAACGCATCTCCCCAAGGGATACTGCTGCAGCGCAGACACCACCAAAAATATTAAACATCTCCAGGTCGCATCTTGCATAAACGATTTAGAGATGTAACATATCTCATCTCGACCAAAATGTCAATTTAGCAAGTGAAAATTCATCTTTCCCAATTTAATATTTCAGTCAAGACAACGCATCCCAGAGTACAGTTTTATTGTAAAACCATCTGGGGGTGTCTGGGCAAAAACTGCTTTTCAGCGCATACCACATACCATAGTCTTTTAAATTAAAATAATATGTTAAAGCGGTTACAACGTGCCATTGCGCGAGTGTAGGACATATTCACTATGTACAGGAATGTTTACAATAATAATATAATATACAAACACGATTGCTGCGCTAGAACCGCATAAGATATCAATTGCAAAATTCTCAAAGTGTCATTACGCGTTTATTTAACAAATGCTTACAAAATGGACCCCACGTGACAACATTATTATAGCACTAGTTTGTGTATGAAATGTTGCGTTTCAGTACCTATTTTATTTTTGGCTATACGAATTGTAGTCTCATATAGAATCTATTAACATGTACGCGTTTGTAAAATCATATTATACTGATATAAAAATTTTAAAAATGTATTTTTCCATAAAATATTTGACGAAAAAATATCCATACATTCAATAAATTAAAAGCGTAAATCGAGTATTAGAAAAATACTAAGAAATTATGGTTTTAAGAAATATATTTATATATATTATTATAGCCAAATTTATCGAATTTTAAACAGTATTTGATAATTTAATCATAATATAGTCCGATAAATTTAGAGAAGGTAGACAAAAGTCACAATTTTTATAATTTGATTATCTAATACTACCAAAACGACAAAGACTATACATATAAAATATATATATATATCATATATCATATAATATATAACTATAAAGTAATTAATATATAACTCTATAAGGTGTAAATATACGTTATAATCGAATTATAATAAATATTATTATAGTGATTTTATCGCGTGCACTGTTAATGAAAATGTTGAAATATTATAAGAAATAAAAAAAAGTTGAGTAAAAAATAAAGTTTAGTTGTACCATACAGTTGTATGATATTTGTGTTTAGGTTATAACGGCATACACCTATTATACCTACTTTTAGGTATATAATTTTTTAGTTTTAATGCTTTCATCAATACAGTACAATCAAATAGTTAGTTTGTCATATATGTTTAAAATGAAACACTTTATGTGAGCCATATCAATATCAGCGCATTTTAATAGAATTAATTCATTTTTATTGAAATTGACTTTCTGATATTCCTTTTTAATACACTTTTTATCCACGCAATAAGTAAATAATATATTTCTTTAAAATATTTATTAATTCAGGAAATTAAGAAATACGCATTTGATGAAAAACGAATAAATATTTTAGACACGTTGATACTGTCAATACTGACATATTACCCCAGTTAGTATTCAATATATTCTTAGCGGGATTCTATGAAAATTACTATACAATAGAGAATACAGGTTACTTGCGATTTTACACCAAAAATTCGGTCATATAATTACAATCAATGAAATTATCTAAAAAATATAATTAAAATCACCGTCACAAAATAACCAAGGAAAATCGAACATATAATTGGTCACAAATTCAAACAAACATGGTTATAGGTAATTATAATACAACATAAAAGAATTGTATATGAAAGTAAAAAAATAATCTATCAAATCAAACTGTTAAGTATATTTTAACGAATTGAAAAAAAAAATTTCCCCTCACATTGTAATTTTTAAAACCGAATAATATAGTATAATATTATATATCTTTATAAATAAAGATTAATTAATATAATAATCATATTATGTTTTTAGAGATGTGCACTGCAATTTTTTTAAGGGGTTTGAAGTAGGCAATTTTAATAAAAAGTAACACATAAATATTATTGGTGGTGTGTCTGTAATTACAAAATAATATAAAGAACCAACAATGCTGTGATGCTTTGGTGTGGGTCGTATAAATTAGAAATATAAGAACAAAAACCAATTTTCACCATAGAGAGAGTGGAATTTTAACAATTCGCAGTATTGTTATTATATTTTCAATATCAAGTAAACATAAAAATGTAATTTAATAGAAAAAACTCTCAAGTTTTTATGGCAAAAATTTGGTTTATTTTCTAGGATTAAAGCTTAAGTTTTTAAGCTTTGACCAGAATAGACGATTTTAAACAAATAATAATTAATAAGTGTGCAACATCTTATTCTTAAACAATGAATAATTATGATTATTGTAATTAGTAGCAAAGGCGAACTAGTTAGAAAGTAAAAACTATGTGAATAAGTTAATTTTGTAATTAACATTTTAACTAAATTAGTTCGCCGATTTTCTAATGAACTTAATAAATTAACTAGTTAATAAATTCACTGTAAGAACTTTGCTTTTTACTGTTTATTTGAAAAAAACATGTTGATATGACAGAACTACTGTTGTTAAAACCAACTTATTAATTATGTAAAATATTATTTATTTTGCTTAATCACGCTATCGGCATTCCTCGGTTTAAAAGAAAAATAAATAAATATTTCTTATTTTAATTATTTAGTTAATGCTGTTACAAACGTATTATATTGCCTCATCCTCTACATAAAGAGTGCAACAAAATAATAATAAATTATACTAATAATAGTAGGTATAAAATGGATTTTGGACAGAATATTTAAAAAATATTAAAAATCTCTAAGTTTGTATTTTTATTTTTTTTTTCATATTAACTTTGGAATTTAATAGTAAATGTATTATTTGTCAACTATATCAACTATATTAATATAACCTTATAACTTAATTTATAACGTTCCTAGTGACCTAGTGTTGCCTAATACTTTACTAACTCTATAGTTATTTTTTTTACTCATACTTACGTGCATTTGATTAGTAGACTGTAATGGTTAATCTGGTTACAGATTGCAACTATGAATATTAAACGTTGAAATTATAAATGTTTAATTAAATTCCTTGTATTTTACGTCTTATAAAATATGTAATGTATATCCAGAGCCCAACTTAGAAAATATAGGCCCGGGGCAATATAATTTGAGGGACCTTTGTTAGATGTATTTTAAAAAAGACAGTGAACAATAACATAATTACATTAGTGAACAAAATTTTTATTTACAAAATATAAATTAATTTATAATACTTGTATAATATTTAAATATAATTATTGACTATCTATGGATGTTTATAATAATATCAGTACAAATGAAAAATATTAATTAATGTTTACTGATATGCATCATGTAAATTTTCTAACAAAAGCAATAAAATCGTACAATTTCAGTGCCACTTTAATGTTTAATCGTCAACAGGGGCTCAGGGTTACAGCCCCTCTAGCCCCATAAAATGTTCTCTGTGTAGGTATATCATGAACATTTAGCTAGCTTGCGTGTTACTAAATTTACGATCTTATTTTATGAATTAACAATAACCATAAAACGGAAGATGAGAAAACACATTACAGCGTTTGAACATTGAATTACGTATTTTTGAACATACAAATTTAATAACGTAAAAATACGATTTAAAAATGTATTGAATTATTATTAAAAGAAGATCAATGAAAAATATTCTTTTGCACGTATGTTGTGGCTGTTCAAATCAAATTATTTAAGAGTTAGGTATGTATTTTAATGTATTTTGTTTTAATTATATTTAACTTAAAAAAAATTGTAAAACCTTGAAGTTAAACAAGGAAAATAAAAATACGCAGGAGGTAGTCCACCAATAAAAAGTTTATTTTTATTTTTTTCCCATCAGACATCAACCAGATATTAAACAAACGATATTTAAAGATATTAATAAATATTAAATATAAATTATAATAATATTATTGTATACGATTAATTCGACCAATTAAATAGGAAAACTAAAATAATTATTGATTATCTTTAGGTATAATAGTAGCGCAAGACCACGTGTCATAATGTAATCATAATACGATATTTAAAAAATATTAAAAATGAAAATCAGTTAAAATATAAAATATGTAATAGTACAAAAATTTCGCAATTATATCATAAAAAGTTATATTATCCAAAATTATCATGATTAAAATTAAAATTATCTAATAAACACAAATTGAAATGTTTTTATTAAAACAGTTACTTAGCCTTAGCCCTTAGGGCTTAGGCTATGCTTTTTTAAGGAGTATTCGATAGGCAATTATTATAGCATACGAGGTAATGACGACGTCATCTACTGATGTTGTGTGAGTAATATAAAATAATTTTAGTTAGTGCCTAACCTAACATGAAATTGCATTTCAACAAAATAAAATATTTTGTTCAAACTATAAGCCAAGTTAAAACAATTTAGAACCAAAAGTTTGACTAAATTACGCCTGATTGAAATGGTCTTAATAAAATTAGATTTTTTTTCTTAACATATCATTGTGGAAGTCAATTTTTGGTATTTCATTTAAAATTGTAGTATAATTGTTATCTAAATTTCTAAAATTTCAAATATTGATTTCAGTGCCTTATAAAAAAATAAAACAGCTATTTCCAACTAATTAATGCGCCTTAATTCCTACCTATAAATAAAATATTGTTAAATTAATTTTTCTAGATTAATTTTTTTTTTCATTATCTGGTCTTGAAACTTGACATTGTAACAATATTAATGAAATTTAGTCTTGTGTAACACTGATGAACATCTATTTCTCGCGGATTGTCGTTTCAGTTTTGCCGAACTCAGATTATTATATGTAAGTACATTCAATATTGTAACTACACGCTCGGTTATAACCTTTAATGACGCGCTCAGTGTTTGACTATAATCATAAATATGTATACAGTTATATTGCATCCGTGATGAGAACATTTTTCTGATAAATAACAAATAGGTATTATGTTATATTATTATTAAATCATTTATAATTCATCACCATTACTATGTGTGATCAAGATCATAAAAATAACATAATATTACAATATTTACAAACTATATATTATTGTTAGAGGGGAGGGGGTTATTTTATGTTGTTATGACTTATTTAGGTATATTAAAATATCAGAGGATATTTTTTTATTTTCTATTATTTCATCCCGTGAAAAATAAAAATAACATAATAATAATATTATTCTAAAGCAGCGTTTAAATATTTTTTTTCGTTAATCTAAATTGCGTCGTCATAACAATTTACTTTAGTAATGATTGTAATTTAAAAATTTAAATTAATTTTCACGTTTTATTTCTATAACTTTCTGATTATACTTCAGTAGATTTTTCGGAGAAATTATTTGATTAAAATATAAGTTAAAAGTTTAATAAAAAACTTTCTCGAATACTTTTAAAATATAAAACTAATTTACATAGTGTAATAATGAACTCAAGAATTTCTGTGAACAACGTTTCCGTTGCATGTAATTATAGTTTTTTTTTTTGCATTCTTCTATATTAAGCTTTTAAATACGGCTATCGGAAGAAAAAAACTAAATAATACAAGTAAATTAAAATAATTCCACATTTATCGGGAGAGTAAAAGAACAAAGGAGATTTAATAGAAATTACAGGAAATCATAAAAGTTTATCACATATAAATACTAAAATACATAATATTTATAGATAGTAATATAGTATAATATACCTGTTGTATTCCTTGTTGTATAATATATTATATACTAAAACACAGAATTCGAGATAATAATTTAGTTCAAACATATTTTATTTATATCATGTTTGTAAGTACAGAATATGCAATATTAAACTGTATAAAATACAGATTTTCGTTTTAATATTTTTGTTTTTATGGTTTGTTTATGGACATTTATACGTTTTTTTAGCTATAATATTATGAATTATTTTCTTTAGACGCATTATTTAGGTATATCGTAATGTATCCGAATGTTTTGCATTTTATTTAATTAAAACATGCCAAACAATCATACATTCATATTATAATATATGCTAATTATCTATTAGACACTTATTATAACATAATGATGAAAATGCAAAATATTCCCCAAAAATATGAAAATGCACGACAAAAAGTTACCAAATATTATGAACCATTTCACTTACACTTTAATGGAAAACCATTTTTTTTAAATCACAATAAATTTAGTTTTAAAAGTTTTAATTGAAAATTTCCAGACAGACACTCATTAAATTAAAAAAAAAAAAACAGTGCTAATTTAAATATTTCAAACACTTCAAAAATAAAGCTACTTTATTAATATGTAGTGATGACTAATAAACCTAAGTGATATTAAAAATAAAAATAAAACATCGCGTAATACTTATAAGTGCATTTAATTACGCACGTTAAATATTATATAGAACAAATAGTATTTAATGTTTATTAAAAAGTATATATAGTGACTTTTTTTAATCGTCCCATTAGTTATTATTATATTTCTTCGGTATTAAACTATATTATGTAATGGAATTTTAAATAAAAAAAACTTAATGATTAAAATTTATCTTACAACAATAAAATAATGCTTAAACATAATAAAGTTTTTTATTTTTATTTTTTTTAAATATACAATACATACCTACACCATAATATAATATAAATTATCGTATAATACTGATTATTTATGTATACATTAAAATGCAAAATTTCCACCGACAAAATATAATATAGATATAATGACTCGAGCATGGCAAGTATATTATTATGCTGATGGAAACGGGAATCAAATCTTTTTTTAATATAGGCGGAAACGGTCGTTTTAAATGTTGACAGAAACGGTACAGGTCCAGATATCATATATATACTTGGATTATGGGCAGAATGCTCTTATACTGCATTTTTACACTTTACCCGGTTCGAGGTATTGAGCTTTTCATATTTTATTTGCATAATATTGTGTCGTAATGGCAATCCTGAAAAAAAAATGTATCCGAACTCAGAGTGGTGAACTGGAGTATATTAAATAGGTATTTATATGGAGTGTAAACAATAATATTATGGTCACCAACGGGTGAATTATAAAAATATTAAACATCACGCTATAGTCGGTAAAATTATTTCGACTACTGTTTACGATTATAGTATTTTTGGCCGCCGAATAACCGTTATTGTGACCGCTGCACAGAAACATTTCCGTCCGCCATAACATTAATCAAAAAATTAAAACATATTTTTAGATTTTTAAAAACGTGTACGTGTTTACTCTGCAGCAGCGCGGCGTACACGTACAGTTTTTAGGTAGGTACACCGTAAAAAAAAAACGACTTCCAACCTAAAATATTGCTGTGCATACATACCTATACGTTTGCACACGGTACTCACGATGTGGATTTAATTTTAACGCAAAAAAATAAAAATAAAAAAACAAATGGTTACTTATACTCATTTCGGTTAGGTACGTAATATTATATTATAAATTAATATAGAGATATAACAATAACCGAGTATACGTGCGCGCGTACTCGTTTTGCGTAACGTTTTCCGCTTAAATTAAAACCAGTGACGTTGCGCGGGTATACACGTTTACACGGGATATTAACCCGACCGTGGGTATATTATAATTTCGCAAAAAAATACGTTTTATACTTTCAGGACAGCATAATATGATTTCGTAATTAATTTACCAAAATAAAAAAAAAGGCACCGCTCGTCGCATTTTATGCAAATCTCGCGATTCAAATAAATATTAACAATATATTTATGTATTATAACTCGAGACAATAATATCACTGTCGCGACGTTAACCATTGCGGCGCACTACAATGATGTACCGAACATGTTCATCGATTATTATTATTATTATTATTTAATTAATATCGCACGTTACGTATATAAAAATAAATACAATACGCGTATACTATAATAATCGTCGTGTCGTATAATAATATAATATTAAACAGAATAAGCATAAAATTGGTATAGAAAAATTCTTAAAATTCAAATTTATCAAAACGTATAGGTATTGTAATGTATATGCATTTGTTCGACAGTCAAGTATAATACCTCAAGTTATTTTCCACGAGTTATAGTCACAATGCTATACACGCACGTCATATATATATATAGAGAGATGGCAATCATGCAGAGTGATTCTTTTATTAGTTTTATTCACTATATTGTATAGTGTAACTATAGTAACTATATATAATAATTTCCTTTGGGGTCGTTATATTGACGATAATATTGTTTTGGAAACATATTTTTTTTTTTTTTAAACAATTATAAAACCGATTAATTATTTAAATAATATTCGTTATAACACGAATCTATTGAAAAGAAAATTTATTATTATTAATATTTCATATTCCGAAAGAATGTTTTTCCGAGAATTCTGATACTTATTATGTATATAAATCGAACCAGTTACCGAAGATTAATTAATTATTAAACTATACGCGTAGTTAATCGATTATGGCTTTTAATGGTATTTAAATTTGAGACGATTGAGATGAAATTGAAAAATGTCGGTCCACTACTCCGGTTCGTCAAAACTTTGAATACTCGTGATAAATTAGAACAAATTAACTACCGATTCGAAATAAATCGCAAACACGATTATTGCGTTTTAATATAGAACGTCGGTAAACCTGACGGCAATAAACGTGTGTTATGAAAAAAAACAATTTTAGTAATAAAAAATAAATCTATGCGACTATGCACGACATCTATTATTACAACACCGAATTTTATGCTCATTTGTTTCCACGTATTTTTATACGCAGAGTGCTCGAAAAAAACGCGTATAATCAATACATTTTTTTTAATTTTCCAGCTCAGTATACATATATTATCATAAATAAATTTCAAACGATTCCTTGCACGGCTGGTCGTGCTGTGGTGTATATATTTAAAATATAATTAAAATTATGCTTTCATTATGGCGACGGGTGATTCAACAAAGACGCTCACCTTCATTAAATTTTTTTCTTTTAATACACAACCTATTTAAATATTTGTATTTTTAAAATTTTTGTATACACCCATAAAGAACATACTTACATTATTTTTATTCCATTCATCTAAAAACTTTAAGGACTTTTACGCCGACCATCTTGTTTTTTTTCCAAATGAAAACCATCTATTTCTCTTCTTATTCGGTAAATAGATCATTAGTTTAATAATACATCAAAATCGAAACACGGACGAATAATTATTTATTTAACTTTGTGTAGTAAAAATGATTAGTCCACATGTTATTATCGTACGATAAAAATTAATACACCAACCGACTTTTCGCTAGTAATATACACGATATAATATAGATAAATAATATTTTTTCTAAACATTTAACAAGTTACTTTACATGCGTGATCAAATGTGCGTAATAATTATAACGTTTCATAAAATGCCCGATACTGTTATAAAAATATATAATAACAAATCAAAGTATAATCAATTGATCAATTAATAAGTTTTTAATTTTCAAGCATTTTATAGTGTGTAGATTATGTTGATGTTGATGGAATAAGATCGAACAACAATATTTTCATACCTGAAAGTAGGTAAATTTGAATAGGTACAAGCGCAATTGGTATTATACTGGCCCTAAATTATAAGGAGAGAGAGCAATTATTGGTACACACTGACCCAAACAAAAACTTTATTTTTGTCGCAATCAATCCATGCCCGTCACAACAAGACACTCTTTTAATGGTATACAAATCAGATATTGTTTAAAAAACGGTCATTACTTGAGTATAGGTAAGTCCGGTATATGATATTATATTCCTTAAATCATAGTTCTAATAAATTCATCATTAAAGGTTAAAAATAGGGGTGAGCATGCACTCGGAATAATTTCATCACCACGCGGGCTGGGGTCACGCCTTGATGCTATTAAAGTATTAATAATATATTTGTATAACCGTACTGCTTTAATATTAAGTATTTTGGGATCAATCCCAAAGATTTCATCAGCTTTTGTGGTATTTTATTTTCACTCACTAAATATAATATTTTTAAAAAACCCATGTGTTTTTTCTTGATATCGCGGCACAACGATATAAAATAATATACAGAATAGAATAATACGAGCGCTCGTGTGTTCAGTACATAAATCGATATAAGTATTATAATATTCGTCCAAAGTGTGCAAATTCTTAGTAAAAACATAATAATATTATAATATTATTATATACAATGGCAATTTTCAAGCGTGGACTAATAAAATATAGCATGCAAACGTGTGGGAAACGGTTTTTCATTTCACAACCAATTTAACATACTAATAATGCACTGGATATTATTTTATAAGCCTATTATATATTATACATATTGTACTGTATGGTATTTTTTGCCGGAGCAATACACACCCAAAGGTTCAACGTCGACGAGAGCGATCAGATTTTTAAGAAAAAAAAATCGAACTCGATTTATTACAAATTATAATATATCTAGATTTCTAGGTATAACCGAATATAATGCACAGTTTCATGTTATTATTATATATAATATTATCCAGTACACCTACTCGCGGACCATTATATCAGAGTGTTAACTCAAAAATATAATGCGTTTTGAAATAATCGAGTTTGAATATTTTGCGCAATATCAAATGATTATAAATGCACAACACCAAAAAGTATTTCAACATCCAAATTTAAGATTTAAAGTGAATTTTAATCCAACAATTTATAGAATAATATTACCCTTAAAAATACACGAGAGTTACGTCATTGCTAACTATTGCTAACTATTAGGTACCACAAGAAATCCGCGTTCAACATAGTCGGAAATTCATTAAAATTTCAAGGACGTTAACATTTTTAATATCATTATACAAGAAAGAAACTATAAATAAGCCTATAGTATAACATAATATTCTTAATAAATTCCCCCAATGACGCGCAACACAAAAGAAAACTAATCTTTGAGTTATTATCGGTATAACGTTAACTAATGTTATCCTGATAAGGATGTCCTGGATATGGAATTTGTACGTGGAAATGAGAAAATACGAATACGGAAACACAAAATTTGACTTGACATTTATGTACAATAATATAATATGATATAAACTCTAACACGACTTATTCTTTTGACCAGAACCGTGCCAAAATATTTTAATTATTCACTGTATAAAATCAAACGTTGAATGTATAACAAAGTTTAAAACAAGTTTAAAACAAATCAAAATCGTTTACTGTTTTATTTTTTAATGTTCGAGTTCTACTGTTGTGATTTACCTTCATAGATTAGTATTAATATAAATATACTGCATTTGTATAAATTTTATCGTATACAAACATGTTATAGTATTATAGACGATAGTTATAGCCTTATAGGTATAATCAAATCAAGAGTTTCATTAAAGACTTTGGGCCTCAGGCAATAACAATAATAAAAAAAATTTAATTTAAATTGCAGAATTACAGAATTACAGAATAACATTTTATTTTAAATTTAATGCATTTATAATTTACTTAATATACTAGTTGAGCAAATTTATATTAAAATAATAAATTCAACGTCAATATAGAAGGAAAAAGTAGAAATTTTACGTTTTGAAAATTTGTAAACGATAAATCAAGGGTTCTTAATTTTTTCTGGAACATAGTTCACTTTAAAATACTAAGTCTATACTTATAGCTTATGGATAGAGTCCTCTCTATCTCCTCCCGCAAAACAAATACGAACAATGTAAAAACTAAAAATCCGAACTCATACAAATATATTGTATAGTAGCGATTAGAATAAAAAATGTCACTGTCAGGATACTACAGATCGTGGATTTCAATGTAAACACATAAAATTGGATTGCAATTTTTATTAAGAATCTTTGTGTGTTATTTATTTTGATCTTAAATCAATTATATTATCATAAAAAATGTTGAAGTTCACACGAAAAGGATAACATAATAATATGTATAATATAGGCAGAACCTAAATGAAAAATATATATTATACTTATAAAAAAAGTAAAGAATTAAAAAGTTAAATTTTAATTACAATTACGGCGGACCTATTATACAGATCCCCTAGCTAGGGGTTCGTAGATCACCATAATATGAGAGCCCCGCGCGCGAGTAAGTATAAAATACACAAAATAATTATAATGTACACACGATTATAACATTTCTTTAAATTTTAATGTAACTAAAATAATAAACAAATTTGTACATGGTGGTAGAAAAGTGAAGGTTAACATGAATGACTTGTAGAGGAAACGGTTTGCTAACGGCATCTCAACGAGTACACTGTATAGGGACATTATGTAGCTATACATAATAATATATTGTAATGCAAAACATGTTATTCAAGTTTCAATATTAAAATTTACCCATCGCATTCATAGTCTAAATATAGCTATATGAATTGGATTTGAGCGTGCGAGAAAAAATTCAATCCATAAAAAACCAGTGGCAGGGTTATTTCCGAATTTCCCAGTACAAGATAATTATGCTACTATATAGTTGTAGATATTATACGTATTCGTTTCGAACATTATTTGGGTTTCCACACAAAAATATATAAATTAAGGGTATTCGCTACCGATCGTATTTAAGTAGTTATAAAATATAAAATTAAATTATTTTCTCAGTGCGTGCCACCTACACATGACGTATATGAATGTCAAATTGTGGACGAATACAAACAATATACGTCCTCTGCAGAAGCCGTCCCCAATTTTGTGCGTAGTAGCACGACACACTGTGTGCAGTAGCAAATGACAAATAGACAAAAAATGTTTATGTTTACTAATTACAACCCTTAAAAGATGTTTGTCTAGATATGCTAAAAAAAAAAAAATTGGTAAAGTGTGTAGTCGCAAAATTTACAAAAAAGAAGGGAATGCTCAGAAAATTTTTATCCGATTACTGCGGGACAGTGCGTATTAACAATTATTGACATGATAGAAGTACGTCTATTTTGATAGAAAACACAGTCGGGACCGAATCCTCTTAACGAATATAAAAACACGACGAACGATCAACCGTTTCGATTAACAAAATTATTAAGTATTAAACGCATGCCACTGATAATATTTTAATAATATAATAATATGATTTATTGATGTTACCCGGCCATACTTGAATCGGGTCAAATACTTAGTATAATGGCTCTTCGGTGTAAATGCATTAGAGTGGAAATACACTTTCTTAGGCAATACGGTTTTATTATTCCATGCCAAACCACTGATATATATATATATATATATACATTATTATTTTATTTTATTTTTATTTTCATTTTTTTTTTGATCTTAAGATGCGGTTAAAAGAAGAATAAAAAAAAATGTAAATCAGAAAAACATTTAACACGTTTCCGTGTATAAACGTGACTGCGTACTATTTTCGTTTTTGCAACATACTATTCTGAAATTTTTTTGCAGTTATTTATTATTATTTTGTTATTGTCATTGGTATATACCTACGAGTCAATTAACAATGTGGTTAACACAATTTTTTTTTCATATTATTATTATGTGAATCCTCGCGGCTCACCGACCGGATAATATGCTATAGTAGCTATATATATTGATACAATCAAAATTTCACTTGCATTTAATATAATTTCATATCTATCGCTCCGTTTACAAGCAACAAAATATAACAGGATATAACCGCGATTTAGACAGTTTGGTGATAAGGTATGCGCAAATAATAACAATTTGATAGATATTGAAACATTAAATGATAAATTGTTTATAATTATTATTTAAAATTTTAAGTATTCTTTAACATTACTTATTTATACTATAATATCAATTTATCTTCTGCATTTACCTCTGCCTGATCATTTTTAATTGAACTAAATATTGATAATCTTTTTACATTGCACACCTACTTGTTTTCGTAATTCGTATTATTAAAATGTACAAATCGGAAAATATTTATTTTATGAGCGACATTGATCAGGTTGGGCATTGATAAAACTGGAGTGTCCGAATTGGTTCCCGAGTTATTAAAAATTGTGGCTTTATAAATAATTTATAACATACATTTTTTAAAAATTCAAATCTACCGATTTCGTTTTTACATTTGTCCATTTCTGTTTTTATGAATATTTCCTTATTTTTAGACTTTAGGTTTTGTGGTTTGTTCGAATTTCGCAATTTTATATAAGTTTCAATTTGAACTTATTTTAATACATCCATAAATTGAAATATGTTCGGATGTGCGGAATAAAAGCAACTGTTGAATTTGCTGTGAAGTGATTCACAGCAATTATAGTAGTTTGTTCTATTCGTATTTTGCTTTTTCGTAAGTCTTTATCGGGAACCAATTCGGATGTGTGTTTCCTGGAATGTCGGAAACCAATTCGGATGTCAATTTTCAGGTATGGGAACCAATTCGGATGCAGCCGGTAAAACGGTTTGCATTCCAAGTCGAGTTCTAAAATAATGAAGACAACGTATCATTCACTGTTATTGTTTATTAAAGTGGTAAATTTTAATAATCTTATCAAAATTTTAATTTAAAATACATTTGAATACCAATTCAAAGTATTTTACAAGTCGCAATTGTCACCGGAGTTTTTGGCTGTTGCATAATATTATGGAAATCGTAAAGAATATACAAAAATAAAACGCACTACCGTAAATTGGGAATATTACTGATTATACGGTGGTTTAGAGTTGAAATCCTTATAAGAAAAATTGAGAAAATAATAGTACGAAGAATCTGTTTTTAATATAATACATTTACAGTGTATATTTAACTATTCAACGGGGAGCATAAAAATAAATACTCTTATTTTACCGTTTTAATCGGCTGTAACTTTTTCGTAATGCGCGGTTTTTGAAAAACGGATTTGAAATTATCTCCAAAATAAAAAATTATGTTTACCCGTGTTTTGTTTTCTATACAACACTAATAAAACCGTGTAATATCGTTGTTGTACAACTATCACATACACTACACGACAATATCGCGGTAAGTAAAAACAATGTCAAGAATCGTATATTATGCTTTTTGTACCGCGCGCGCCATCTAATAACTAAACCAAACAGTGTTGTTCGAACAAATAAATAAAAAAGAAATGTGCATCGCCGTTGATTATAAATGCTTCGTCAAACCTCTGTTTGGTTCACTCGCTCTGCACTGGATAAGACCAAACACGCTGCATTTGCAGAGATCTTCAAAGGTTCATAATATTATACTCGCACTCGCTGCATGTACACATATATATATATATATATATACGGCCGCTAAAGGCGTTCGCAGAAATAAAAACGTATTCGTCGCGTGTACAAAAGCAGTAATATAGTCATATTTTTATCTCGTACAGCTGTTTGTGTGTGCTCGAAATCTAAAAAAATAATTGTCGAATGACGGCGTACAGTTTAGTGATATATATATATATATATATTATAACATCGTCGTGAACAGTATATATTATGTATATGTGGATTTTTTTTTTTGTATTTTTAACAGAAATCGTGAAATAATATATTTTAGGTGCACACGGTTTTTTTTTTATTTATTTTTCCGAACAGGTATCGTGAAATAATAATTTGAATGGATGTATTGTTTTTTTTTTTTTTTTTGGACACAAACGCGGATCTCGCCGCGCTATATCGATGACGGTATACATATATATAATAATAATAATAATGGTTGACGGAGTTCAACGAACATCCGCCGCGTACGATGTACCGGTAAAATGCGAGAGTGTACATCATACATTATACATATATTATTATTATACATCGTATCGTATGGGTATACCTACGATATTGTATACGATCCGCGGCGGACTATAATATATTATTATTATATACAGGCGTATTTCTGATATTACACATAATACGGATATTATCATATAGGTATACGGCGCGTAGTAGTGTCTGTTTCGAGTGAAATATGCTGTGCGCGTATATATAGTGGTGAAATCGATAAATCCGGCGGTTTGTCGTGGCGACTGTGTGACAGCGGCAGCTGTAACGGGACTGCGGCCAGGTAAAAACGATAGTACGATAGGTACGTATATATATATAATATAATAGTCGCTATACTCACTATATATACTGACTGGCAGCGGGCAAATTAATCGGCGCGCAGAGGAAATAGCATAATATTATATGACGTATATATAGTGTCGTCCGGGACGGTGCGGCGTAAAACGCAGTACAGCTCAGCTCATAAACGAGAAGCGTCGGTGGGGAGGGGCAGGGAGAGGAGAAGGATGATGATGGCGGGCGACAGGGGAAACGGAAAAAAAAAATGAGAATAATATATATATATATATAGCACGCCCAAATAACTGTGCGGAATTTAACTGAATAATGATATTGATATATATATATATATATATATATATATATAACGCGTTCTCGTGCTTTGCGAGACGCGCCCGAAACGTCGTCGTAGTGCAATGGAGTAGTCGTTATTATCATAATGTAGAGGTATACGACGTCGTGTATAGACGCGACGAAATAAACTACACGGCAGTGATGCGCGATTAATATATAGTGTTCCGCGGATCCGGCAATCGACGTGACGACAATAATCTCTGAACCGTTTATACCATTTATACGTAGAGTATACCTACACCTGTACATGCATAATATATTGGGCAGTGTAAGTTTAATGTCAGTAATGCACCTCTTGCGCCGCAGCGGGTCGTCAATATAATTGTACAATAATGATAATAATAATAATAATATAATATAATGTGGTGTTATTGCAGTTGTATACAAATCGGATGTTCGGAAAAAGACGTGTACTGCGCGCTTCCGATGTGTTATTATATTATAATATATTATGATATTGTTGAAGTAACGGAGATTTGAAAAAGAAAAAACAATCGACCCAGAAAACGAGCGCGGCCCCAGTCAAACACTCCGCAGTCCGCGGTATTACGCATCACATTATTATACGATCGACGGACGCGCGACGTTCCGTGGACACATCATAGGTACGCGGGCAGGTCGTACAGAGGAAAAACGCGCGACAGTTTTATATAATACGGTTACACAATCGTGTAGAATATATTATATTTAGAGCCAGGGCCGGATTTGACGAGGGGCTTTAGGGGCACTTGCCCCGGGCAACAGATGTTTGGGGGCATCCGAATATTGAAATACTAAAAAAAAAAAAAAATATTAACTTTAAAAATTAAATATTGATTTATTAATAATGTAACAGTGTGAAGGTTAAATTTCAAAATTTTAATAAATAAAACATAATGAGATTAATAAACTTATTTTAACTCTGCAAATTATGAAGGCTTAATAAAATTATTATAATATTGAGATCTTTAAATGAATTTTTAAATTTGTGATACATGAACAGTGGTATATCAAACTAGAAATAAATACATTTTAGGTGAATTGACATAATGTGTAAGTTTGCAAATTTTTAATTTTTTTCCTTAACTACTTAGATATTGGGTATTTTTAATTGTTTTTCTGTCAGGGGCATCAAAAAAAGATTTGCCCCGGGCAATCCGGCCCTGTTTAGAGCAATCGCGATGGTGTTCGAGTAGGCGTGATTTTCCTCAATTCGTATATGGCCCGTGTCGAGTCCGTTCATTTGGAAAACGTCGCGGTGATACGTATAGAGGTGCCGAAGTTTTTAAAATGTGGTCGAGCAATTTCAGAACTACACGGCCTCAATAATACCCGTTGGCGTAAAAAATATTCTTTTTTTTTTTTGGTGGTGGGGGGGGATAAAAATATGCGTTTACTCATTATAAAGTTATGACGTCTATATAAATAATGTTTTTTCAAACAAAAACGGTCACCTTGACGTGGACTTCGGCGCCACTGCGCAGTCCTGCTAAAACAATTATCCGAATTATTATTATTATTATTATGCCCCCGATAAGTGCGCGCGGTCCTATATATTAATATGTAGGGTATGTGTGCTACTATTGCTGTATTATGTTGTTGTATATACACTACTCCTTCTCCGCTCCGTCAATGGGAAACCGATGGATACGCGTCGTTATGTGTGTGTGCAACGGGACAACGTTGTTGACGACCGGAACACGTACACTGCGTAACACATATCGATGGATAATAATATTATACAGAACAGTATTGCTATTTTTGAGTGTTGTACGTTGTAGTGTTGCAGCCTCTACCATCATAACATTATAGTATAATCGTATTGTGTCGAGGCAATGGCGGTATTATTTTGAATAGGACCTGCAGGGCTTACTTATAAATGCCCTGAGTAGTGACTGTACTACCGAGAAATTATCTAAAAACATAACTTTTCGACTCAATGATTCCCTTAAAAAACGATCGACTTGTAGGCGTTGAGCAATCTGCCATGTCCATTTTGATATTTGTACAGTTTGTGAACATTATGATATTATATTCAATGATTATTTCAAATCAAATGTTTTTACAGCATCATAATCAAAATGATATATCAATTGATACGAAAAAATTATCAAAATAAATAGAAAAAAAGATAGGCAAGTGGGTACCGCTCTGCTGTACACTATAGATGCCGAGTGGGTCACTGTAATGTGTGTGTTACATTTGAATTCGATGGTATATAAACGAAAGACGATTCTGAGAGGAGACAGACGGACAGCCTGTATCGATAAATATATTTCATAATATGATTTTTGATATAGTAGTTAAAGTCGTTTATTTTACAGTGATGTTTAAAGTTATAGGACTATTATAGGTTGATTTATTTTTTTTTCGAAAATATTACATGTATTATTTTATTAGTATTTAATTATTATAAATTATAATAATATATTTATTTGTACCATATTATATTATTGTTATTAACTCATGAGTTAATACTATACTATACTTTACGGTAAATATTATAAAACAGTATGAATAGATAATATCTTAAAAGGTATCTAAATATTTTTTAAATGTCATTGTGTGCAGTATAATTCATAAAAAGTTTTAAGTCCCCACAAATAATGTTTAAGAATTTAAAAAAAATAATTAACATCGTTATTCGTCATTCAAATACAAATACGTAATTTCGAACAAATTTAAATTATAAATATAATGTACGTATAGGAAATATGTGGTATATATATAAAAAAATTGTGCTTGTATTTTTGTTTTAGATTATTTAGTTCCAGTATGAACTATGTATGAAAAAAATGTTATTACATTTTCAAGGTTTAGCTATAAATTCTTTTATAGTCAATAAATATTATGTACCTATTTTATTTTTAATATTATAACTAATCGGAAAATTATTAATTTTACTAAAGCATAATTGAATAGCTTTAATTAATTTATTTTTAGATTTTAATTTTAAAATATTAAATATCTATAAAAACCTCGTTATGTACTTCTTAATCACAAATGAAACAAGTGTAACATTGATAATTACTAATAGCGGAAGACATAAATTATAAATATATGGCTCTAGCTCGAGTTTGGACGGAAACGATGATGACTTTTCCTAAGAAACAGAAATAATTAATAAGTAACTCAAGAGAGGAGGACTATAAATGCGTACAAATGTGTTGTCTATGTCTTACACAGTTACACACAAATCGCATATTATGCCTACTAGGTTCTTCATCTCTGGTACAATTTTGTTGTTTTTAATATTTTAGCAAGTAAGTTAAGCTATATAATATATTATTAAACTTAAGTCTTAAAGACGACGATATAATTCTCGATCCTTGGCCTCTCGACGGCAGTTTTACGATATTTTAATTTTAATGTGACTTACATATAGATGCAATACACTTATAAATGTTTAAAAATATGTTCTAGAATGGGTGTTATTTTCTACCTAAAATATATAGATAATAGAAAAAAATTTTCCTCTAAAATCATTATAGAACAAGAACCTATAATCACTATATCCTCCGCAGGTGTCTAAAATTGTACAGACAATAATTCGAGAGTAGGTATATAAGATATATCGTATATTCATATTACTTATTATGACAAAAAACCATCATTGTAAAACCTATTAAGTATTTATCATTTATAGAACTATAATTACTCGATAAAGTTGCTAAAAAATTATATCTCGTCATTTTTTTTATTTAATCACAAGACATTCATTAACACCTACGAGTATAATTGTTAAAGTTAAAAAAAAAAGATAAATCCACGGACATAAAGTCTACAGTAAATTGACGAAAGTGTTAGCTGACGAAAAGGTTATGTTAGGTTAGTCAAAAGGCCTATCACGATGAAAAGCCAAGTATGAATAAGCAAAAATAAATATTCAATTAATCAATTCTATTATAACATTTTAGTAATTATATTTTATGTAATTAAACAGTAATTTAGCCGCTGTGTTATCTTTTACGAGTGGTTTTACCACTAGTCACTCGTTATATTGCACTACAGCTTGATCCGTGCCGATTGTTGGTGAAAAAAAAACTATAAAATATGTTGTTTAAAAACCTCTGTCTACTAAAGATAAGCCTTTGGAAATACTACACGAAGCAGCGAGTCGTATAATCCCGTAAATCTCGTAATCTCAATATAAAATCAATTTATTTTTTATGTCAGCCATTTCGCATTTTAGTCTATTGAGTGTCGGCCAAAAATCTGTCGGTCAAATGGGTCAATACTCAATTCAGCCTTTTGTGCATCTCGTCCATCAAGGGGTTTTATCATAGAACAGTTTTTAATTTTCTTGATTTTTATCAATATTTTAAATATTGATGACCAATTAAAACAATTTACGACTGAGCCATAAAAACAAATTCGTTGATTAATTTCATTATTATTTTTTCATTCATTCACTCAAAAAAAAAAAAAAAAATATAGAAAAAGTATATTATACAGTCTTAGCACCAACTCAGTACTGTCCAAATCCTACAGGTAGCTTGATAATCAACCATTATATATTTACGTATATTTAATAATATAGTCGACTTATGCTTACAATATTTTTAGTGAAATTTGTATCAATTGTTTTCCTATTATTTACTATTCTACTGCATACGCCATACAACTCAGGCGCATCGTTTAGGGGGGGGAGGTATAGGGACATGTTCCCCTAGAGTCTAGACATCATAAGTGGGTAGTCTTAGTATGTGGTTAAAATTGTCTATCTATAACCACTTAAAATAATGTCGTACCCACATATTACGTTTTTTTCTGTCTAACTAGACCAAAACCTATCAAATATTTTATGTTCAGATGAATCTATTTCACTCTGTTTTTAGTATAAACATAGTACTTTGACCTTCTATTCAAATCTAAGAGCAATAATATGTTAGTTAGAGTTTGAAGTAAGCATTTTTGAGTCCTCTTAAAATATATTTAAACAAAAAATAAACCGTATATAAAAATGTATGTTTTATAAAATACAACTTTAAACTATAGTTAAAAAAATTAAATGTATAGTGTATACTTTAATTTTTCATTTCCTATCTCCGCGAATAGTTAAGAGGACGCCTCTTAGATACTTCAGTGTGCAGAGTTTGAGTTATTACAAGCACAATATGCTTTTTATTTGTCTTAAAGGTACGTTATAGCATTGGTTTTATACAGTATATATTTTGTATATTTAATCAATAATTAAAATAATGTAAACATATAGTATTATCTATAATATAATATACCGAATGACAAATATATATTGAAAAAAAACATATCGTACAAATAAAACAAAGTCATATTTATATTTTTTGTTCTGAGGTAATATCCACACATAAACTATTTATACGTCTATACTGTATACATTTCTTCAAACTTAATACATCTATAAATGAATTGCTTCTAAAATATAAAATAAAAACAGATGTCGCGGTAAAAACCGGGCAGATGGCGACACAAATTCCAATATTACAACACAACTCATGTTTCAGGAACACAGTAAGTTGTGTAATTCGGTCGTATAATACAAACAATTCTTACTTATTCAATATGTTTAAATTATATTCATTCATTTATGTACCGTTTGTCGATAAATACCTAAAATTAATTAAGTTCTGCAGGTTATACCAGTCAAAAAGGCACGAATTTGTTTTATACGAATGTATAGAACTGTGTGGCTGACATTGAAATTTATTCTATTACCATACAATATTACTCATATATTATTATAGCACTATCCATCATGAATATAAGTTTCTTAAACATTTTTTATTTTTAAGTAGGATTTAAATTAAAAGATTAGTGTGAAACCAAATACATATTTTACAAGCAATTAACACTTTAAATAACGATTTTTTGTTGTTTTGTTGTAATTCAAAAAATATTAGTCATAGAAACCTAAAATATTTCCTATAACTCAAATAATCATATATGTACGTACAAGTAAAAGGTTCTACCGAGACTTGGCTTAAAGGACTTTCAGGAATAATAATTACTTTACCACCTATAAGGATAGTGTAATAATCCACTGTATAGTACCATCAATATTGAACGTTTCATGATTAGATTATATAATTGTCCAATAACCTTCACGACAATATAAAATATAATGCAAATACTTAAACACATAACAATATTACGTGTATCATGCGCATATTATATATATAATTTATATGTCATATTATATATAAATACGTATTACTCGTACAATATCGCATGGTATTATTGTCGTCGTACAGAGACTTTGGTTTCCAAACTCTTTGTTGTTCTTTTTAATATAAAACGTGACATGAAAAGCACGAGAAGGTAAGTACAGTATGAAATTACGTCGCGAAATTTACTTTTGAAACGCAAAATCTGCAGTCACCGTATTATTATTATAACGATTAGGATATAACATATTATATATGTAGTTACCGTAACGTATTTCTCCTTTCGCATATTCGCTTCTCTAGTCTTATTTTTATCTATAGGTACTCTATATAGTATATACGTTTGATAAGAGACGTGATTGCTATAGTCGGCTCCGTGTGCCAACTAGAATAAATTGTCAATGACATAAATAAAACATTCCGTAATTCCCATTTTTAAATCTCAGATTGTGCTTATAATAATTTATGTAGTGTAGTTATCGTGTGAATATCAAAAAATAATTTAAGAACCAAAAACCAAATCAACAGTAAGACCAAATACCCAATATTTTATGTTTAAGTATTTCCAATTTGTTATTATAGTAGTAATATTATGCAACGATAAATACAAATATCTATATATTTTATTGAATAAAAAAAACCCACGCAACATTGGCCATTTGAATTCAAAGTCAGATTATAGAAAATATCTAAATTCCTACAATAGTTAAATAGATATTTAGACTATTAAATCATCATTGACATAAATAATTCAAGTCAGACAATAAGAAGTATAATTTCACTACCTACTTTGATGAAATTCAAGGATTCTGATAAAATATAATCTGAAAGTTTTGCGATAATCTGAAATCTACATAATACTATTATGTACGACATTCGGTCATTACATGTGTTTGATAGTAAGACGGGTGCCGGACAGGACGGGCATATTGGAGAGATCATTTTTATTCGTTATGTGACCGTGATAAATTTGCATATGCCAAATACGGAGTGTTGTCGGTATACATCTGAACTTTCTTAGTAGATGCGGGAAATTACCATATAGATTATTGTATCACCCATTACCCGTATTGAATGACATACGTTAAATCTATACGATCGTCTTACCTTCGTACAGACTTAGCTAATGACACTCTCCAAAATAAATTGGATTAGCGCTATTATAAAGCTTATTATATTATGATGTATGATGGCGGTGTAGGTACGTTTGTCTTACACTCGTTCCTTTTTAAGCGAAATTATTACCTATAGAAATTTTATATACAGCAGCTTATGTAAAGTTTATGCAAACTTCCTTCTTGACTAAAAGTACGTATATCCTGGCAATGATTACAATAGAACTCGAACACCGTAGTTTTTGGGTTAAAATCAAACTTAAAATAAAACACTAATTGGTATTTTTTTTTTTTTGCAAAAAAAAGGGGCTAAAAGTAAAAAATGTCTAATAATTAGAAAAACAAAAACAAATTAGGGATAAACAGGAATTTTTATGCGTTAAACCAGTTTTTGAACAAAACTGTTTTTGTTGTAAGACTTGAAACATATTTGCAAATATTTATACTAAGATTTACTAGATTTTTTATAAATTTCAAAATATTTGTTTTGTGTAGAAAAGCTTGAACATTTAACAAGATTTCTCATAAGTTTTTTATTATTGAAACCTAAAAATAAAAGTTTATCATATAATTTTATTAATGATTGAAAATATAATTTTTTTACTAGGTTTCACACATATAATAATGATTTTTCCTACGTTTTATTTTTATTTTGTTGTAATCAAAAATGTATTTATCGTAGAAAATTGAAACCTTCTTCTATTACTTATTATATTATCTATTACAATTTTATATATGAATTTTCAAAATATTTATATTTTAGTACCTATTCATTTTAAGTTGTTTACAGGAATTTTACATTTTTGAAGTGCTTTAGTTTTTTTTCTTAATTTATCTAAATCTTGAGAAATTAATAAAAGATTTCTTGTAAGTTATTACCATAGAAATATGAAATGTGGAAGATACATAATCTGTAAGTTCAAATTTTGAGAAATTTTTAAATTTTTAAAAATTATTTTATAGTTATGAATGTATATTTTCAATGTTTATATAACTAAGGATCGAGAGTGTTATGCAACACTGAAAACTGTGGAAATTGATCTGCTGTTCAGTACTTGGTAGTTAGTAGGCTTACATTACAGTAACATGGTAGATATACCATGGTATAGACCTTGGTTACACTAATTTATATGCATATGTTAAATTACAATACCTATATTTACAATTAGATTCGTATATTATATAGTATATTATAATAGGTATATACGATGGAAAATGATTATAAACTGAGTGGCAAACAATATTTCTAAAAATATTTTATTATACATCTGTATTGCTATTATATATTTATTTATCTATTGATATTACCCATGGTAGGTTGAACTACATTTTTACCAAAAACCAATTAGGAACATAATATATATTATATTATAATATTCTCTAACTTTTATGACTTATGAGTAAATACTGTATACAATTGTGTAAATAGTTTCGTGGTATATCGCCAATCCAAAACTCTAGCTACGCCACTGAATATTATTATAATTTAACTTCGCGTAGGTACGTTTAATAATCTTATGCTCGTATTATCTATATGATATTACATTCTAATACCTATATAACATAAATGATAAATGGTTTTATAGAGTGTCAAATGGAATGTACCATTAATAATTAATATTATGTTTAAATTACGCGTAGTATATTATTTTTTATTATGATAAACTGACGATTTGTCGGTCACGGCGAGGACGAATTAAAAAAAAAAAAAAAACAAAAATTAAGGATACCCAACAACGTCCCTTCCGCCGTGAGCTAATAGAATGAAATTGCGTATACAATCATCATATTGTGATGCGCACACAATAACAATATTACTCTAATCTAACACACTCACACACAAACACTTTACGACGGAAATAATATTATATATTACCATATAATATGGCATTACTCGTTGTCAGTTTTTTTACCGTAGTCATCGTGTACTCGTCGTATCTACTAAGTTTATCGTCTAATCCGCCGCAAACGCGTTCGCGCACAAAGGTATATACGCGGTTGGATTCGGTTCGATAGTATCGTTCAATACATATTATATTCATTTCAGCGGGATGTAGTTTTCGCACCAAAAGCTGTCAGACATATAAAATAATATTATATCCGGTAAAAATAACATTTGGTGAACGGTCGCACGTGCACGTGCCTATAAAGTATATACTTATAGGACGTCTCCCCGGTATTTTTTGAGCTAAAACTCGTTTAATATTGAAATTTTAAGTAAAATTTTTAAAGATATTTAAATACTTACCAATAAATTGGAATCAATACGATGATTATTATTATTTTAGTTATTTTTCAAAATAAATTCTAAATAATTAGTGTGTTTTATTTTTTATTTTTTTTTTGGACATTTCGTTAAAATAAAATTCTAAAAAATCATAATATGAAATGCCTATAATCCTCTATAGTGTAAACCAAAATATATCGGTGAGACGTCGTATCTTTTAATATTTGTTTATGCTCATTCATTTATCTTGTACAAGATTTACTAGAGACCGTTGTAGCAGCACTATTTTCAAGAGGTGCTGTGGTGATAGGGGAGGAAGTGGTATTGTGAGAGGTTCGCTCGGATTAAATTTTGTCGTTCTCAGCTCGATGTCTTTTCACACGTCTTTTTCGTTTTATAAAAAAAAAAAAATCACAATAAAAATTAAATGCCACCTGCATGCACGCACCACTGAATCGAAAACTGAACACTAATTGTACCTTACAGATATAGTTAACGACTTCATTACTAAGTGAATTATGTCTCCAATATTTGTATCTATAGTTGGTATTTCCATTATTTGATTAATACTTCTTCGGATTAGATCTGATCAAGATCATACGTTTATATTATCACCATCGTCTACGATTTAGTTTTTAAGTCTAGTGTAAACGTAACTTTTTTTTTGTTCAAAAATAGGTATGTTAATAAGTGAAAAAACAAAAAATAATGTTAATTGACCGTTTTAGATCTAGATTTCATAAACTTTTATTTGATGACGTTGGAACTGTGATTTGAAATCCTGTATAGGTAAGTCTAATTTTAAATTAAAATATAATTTATATATAGTAGATAAACCTTATAAGAACATAACAACTCAAAACCAGACGATAAACTATTAAATCGATAAAAAAATTAGTAAAACATACTTTTAAGAAGAAAAAGTTAAAAAAGATATTTCATAAAAACCATGAACACTTTTACATGCTAAATTAAAAAATAATGATGTCGAAATAATAACATTTAACGATATAATGGTACCTATTATAATTAATTAAAAAGAATTATTTATTATGCACGCGCCTCTATCTGTTTGCTAAAATCTCCCTATGATGAGGATGTAATTCACTTAGTTTTAGAAAATAAGAAATATTTCACCTATACCGGATTTTTTTTTTCATAAAGCTGGCATTCAAAATAAATTTAATACTCATTAATTTTTGATTTTCCATCAAACGTAGGTATATGATTTTGCCTCTTATATGCATTACCTCTGGTTTCTATATCAAACATGATTTGTATAACAATGGAATTATTGCATTATGTTTACCTCGCGATTAAATTTTCACGTAAATATAATAACAAAATAAATTAAAAATAATTACATAAATCAGTAGGATTTGATATGGGTATATGAAATAAGCGTACATTTATTAGGAAATGAAAAATGTTTAATTATTATTATTTATTTTGTGTGCAAGCTTCATGAAATAAAAAAACCATCAAACGAATCTGACATTATTTTCTGATGCGGTTTTTCCGAAAAATCTGAAACATATATTTATTACACTTACACATAACAGTATAATTTATTATGTCAGTAGGAAAAATATAAACGAGGCTATATAGCGACGACTAAGCCCAAATTTCTTAGAAACCCCACTTGGAAAAATGACAATGTAATATATGTATTTAATTGATATAAACATTTAAAATAAAATAAGTTGCTTAGGAAGCTAGAACCCCCCCCCCTACCCCAACCACCCGAAAAACTGGAGCCCGCAGAACCCACGTGAAGTCTTTAAAATTAATTTTTTCACAACGGATATTAAAATCCGTCGGATTTACGGCTGATCGGTCGATAAGACCTAAATGTAATAATACGCAATACTGTTGTGGCCTTTTAAAGCTGCCTTAGAACCGTAAATAATGCTATAAAATGTTGCTATTAAATTAAAGGACAATGATTTTATTTCATGTTAAATTTAATTTGACGCTGTTTACTTATGATTTTGAAAAGATGGGTTTTCCGAGAAAACCGGTGTCGTAGACGGACGTTTTTCTCGGTATTAAGTGCCGGCGGGCACGATGAAAAGCCACCCGACGACGCGACGTCAACACGCGACGACGTATACGGACAAAACATCCAACATAATAATATTTTATTACTCATGGGGTAATATCGTACTAAATACACATAAGTATATTATATAAATAATATAAATACGTAAATATTATTATTATTAAAATATTGTTTGCAAATCGCAATAAACAGTTCCCGATAACTGACCCGTCTGCGTATTATTATTTACTTTGAGCGTGCAGTACACACACACACACACACGCGAAACAGTTGCAAGAACGTAAACAATATTAAATAATAATATTATAATATTATAATCGTGTTTTCAGTCGCAGCTTCCGATGATATAATACATACTTGCAAATTGCGTTTCGAGTAAAACGACTTTCGCCGGCGAAAATATGTTCGCGTTTATATAAACTTTGTGATTCACCCGAAATATTATAATACGATATGCATCGCCGTGTCGGTGTTAGTGGTAAAAATGTAATATCGAAATATTTATAATTTCTATTGAACGAGACGATTATCTGGCATTTACGCATAGTATATAATATACCTTCGTATAATATTCACGGATTTGAATTTTCCATTCGATTACTGGAATTCCCAAAAATCCGATCAACACTACGAGATATGCGCGTAAGCTATGGTTTATTATGGCAGTATATAGGTAATACGAAGTATTTTAATATATTTTGTACCTATCCCATCCCTCAATGCTGTTAAATATTTGAGATGAATTCTTGACCAAAAATTAACCCGAAATAAACATATAAAAGCTAAAATATTGACCTAAAAGTTCGCTCCAGATCATTAAAAAGTTATTATCCAAAAATAAATTTACTATCTTAAAAACTAGACTACTAATATTTATAGCACTCTCCTAAAGCCTATGTGGACATATGGGTCACAACTCTGGGGATCGGCAAAAAAATCAAACTTGAACAAAATTCAAGTCTTACCCAATTGTAAACACATTTGCCAAACTAAATGTCACTAATGGGCGATTTCTCATTCAAGCAATTCATATTCATATCATGTATATCCGATTATCTTGTATGTTTATTGTGCATAAATATGTATAAATTGTGTATATACTTGTGAGAATAAAATTTAAAAAAAATATGTTTTGTTAAAAATTCGACGATAAAGCCATAAACAGCAGATATTAGTTTTTAATTTAAAAAACATCGGGTCACTACAGAAGTATAGAACGCTTGTGACATATCAAGAAAGACACGAATACAACAAGATTTTTTTCTCAAAGGAATAGGACATGGAATTATTGAGTATATTAATTTTATTATTCTATATGTATTTGGTGAATGCGATTGGCGAAAATATCGAAAGAGAGTCGGACATAGTATATTATTTTCAATGTTACTGATTAATATACGTATTATATTGTATTTTTACGAAAAGTGAGATGTTGCTGATTTTTTAACATCATGTACTATTTTGTTATTAATAATAATATAATCAATAGTTATAAGATCAATTTATCATAGAAAATACTACTAACTCAAAAAATTACAATATTTTTTTAATAAATTATTAAATCAATATTTTTGGAAAACTTTACCCATACAATTCACATGTAGGTGGTACATAAGTATTAAATTAAATTATATTAAATATAGATATTAAATTAATATTTCAGATATATTTTTAATTTAACTATAAAAAAATGAGAAAAACATAAAAAATTTAATTTTAAAATTTTAAGTCAAAGCCAAGAGAAGGATTATTTTAAGTATTTAGAACAGCGGTTACCAACCTTTATAGATTTTTGGACCACCAATTTTATAAAAAAAATCGTTGAAGCCCTCTAATAGCACACCTATATACGTATGTTTATAACATTTATAATATTATAAGGTATATAATAATATTATTTTAAATATTATAATATACTTTAGTATAATGTTAATATTATATGGTACACGGCCCAGTTTTATGGGTCGGGAACCGCTGATTTAGAAGACAATAATTGACGATTTTTTTTCTGTTTTTTATAATTATCATACATCTATACATTCACAGTGACAACGAATAATTAGCCGACAAATCAATAATTGTTTTTCAATTCCATAACCTTTTGATTGCGACATCGCATCACCTCAAAACTGCAATCGTTATCACTGTTGGCCACCTTATATTATATTATTATGGTGACGAGTACGATGAGTACACGAAAAAATTCGCGCTGAATACTCTCGCATATACGAGTTACGATTGACGTCGTGAGGATATTACGACTGTACAACAACTGCACATTATACTATTAACACACACACACATTACAATCATTATAATATACACACACTATTATAACATAACAATTCTACCGCCGTTATATTGTTTACCGCTATCACTGCGCAACACATAAAGGTTTTAATATATATTTTATACGAGTATATAGCTCCCACCGTACCTAACGTTTACTACGATATAATATAATGCACTTCATGTCATAGCCCATATCTCTTGTATAAAGTTTAATTAAATACGGTACAAACACTATACAAACGATAAAACGTTAGTCGACTTTAGACGTCCGAAACATCTCATTAGACGTCCCGTACACGATATCACGAATGTGTGTGTGTGTGTATGTAATATGCAGATATAGAATTATTTATGTCGCCGCCGCCGCCGCCGTTGTCCCAAATTTATACTATATAGGTACTTTGATCCGAAATCGAGAGTAAAAGTCATCGTTATTCGTTGCTCGTATTATAATATATATAATATATATTTATCGTCGTTTTTAAATTCATATAGCAAAAATAAGTTAAAAATATAATATCGTATAGGTAAGTATAAACTAAATACGTATACAGTTACTCAAACACATCTGAGTGGCTCCAGTTACCCACCCCCCTTCCCCAAAATTACGCCTGTAATTCGTCATGTCGTCACCATATATAATTATCATTCTTACCGCACACGTTATAATAGACGATAAGTCACCGCGTCTGAACGATATAATTATTATTTCTGCAGTCGGTCGTGTATAAAGTATATACTTATTATATATATATAGGTAAATAATTGGTATGACGGTATTTTGGTGTATTCTAAGTCGTCAGCGTGTGACAAGTGAATTAACGTTATTTATATGGGACCTGAGTCTAATTTGCAAGTGTTATCGCCCACCATACGAACGAATGGTTTAATTTTAATCAGTGCACTTCCGTGCGCAGACATACGTGTCAATGAATATAATAATTTATGACTTATAAACCACTTAAAACGACATAAAATACGGTACTAAAAACTGTTAAACTGCAGGTCGGATTTCAATTTTCAAAGCAGATTTTGGTTCATTAACAAGTTTACTACGTTTTAAATAAATCTATTTTAAAAATTACGAAAATAAAAACTGTACACCTAAAAATTATAAAAAAAAATTCCATTTTCAGATTTATTGATATTTCAATGGAATAAACAAATCGATTTAACTAAAACAGTGTTTAATTAAAAATATACCTATCCCGAATAATCTATTAACCATTAACGTAATACACTCATTATTTCAAAAACTATATAAACATATTTGAACATTTTTTTTTACATAATTTTAAGTTGTTAAAAAATAAATGTTTTACCATGTTTAATATTTTTAAATTTTTTTTTATAATAACATGTATTTTTAATTTCTTATTTAATAACGGAATATTTTTTTAAGTATATGAATCGAATTTTGAACGAGTAATCTATATGAAGATAGTTTTATAAGTATTTCAACTTTCAACTATATGTAGATGAGCGGAACTGAAATAGTACAGTAGTACCCTGCAAAATTCTAATCAACAAATCTGCACAACATACCTTATTTAAACTACTTGTTTAAAATTTAATTTTTATAGATTTAAAACACTACGAATAATATTTCGGAATATAAAATAAAAAACGTACGGTACATTGTTACTTTTGATTGTCATACAAAAGAGTGTAAACATAAAAAAATAAAACGTTTTCCGAAAATGTTGTTATGTAACGAATTTAAACTAGTAATGTCAATTTTACATAAATAGTTTTTTTGATAAACTACCGAAAAAATTTACCTCATGAAATATAAAATATATTTTATATACCTATCTAATATTATAAAATACGATCCATCTCCAACGTGCATTGTTCAAGTATAAATAAATAATAATAAATATAAATCCAGGGTTAAAGCACTGAGGATCATTAAAATATTCGCTTACGTATTATATGCACATAAAAACGTAAATATTCGAATTAAAAGTTAAAAACAAATTTAATTCTTTCATATTAATAACGAAAAAAAAATCTACAAATAAAACAACATCATTTTATTTATAAATAAATCGTATAACTGAGCGCTGGTATTTTAATATTATTCAATTTTTTTTTAAACTGAAACTATTGACACAATTTAATTTTAAATATCTATTTGATAAAAATTATCAGTAAGTACATATATTTTATTTAAATCGAAATTTTTAATTTTAATTTAATTTAAATAAAACACTAAACAAGTAAATGAAATATATAGAGGAAATAAATATTTTTATGTTTAGATATTTTATTATACAGCAATTCTACAGCATTTTTTTTTTTTTTTTTTGGTAGTAATGATACATTTTTAAAACCTCCTTTAAATATATAAAATACTATTTAATTGTACTATAGAAATTGTAGAAAATTTTTTCAATAAAAAATATCAAATTCGATATTCTATAATATTATATGTTTCGTGTGATACATTACGTATGGCTTCGCATACTTGCATATTGTTTTATATTTTTAACATTTTTTATTTAACATGTCCATGTTTTTTCACAAAAAAAATCCAATAGGAGATCGAGAACACTTCCATCATATGCACTCCACTGCTTTGTGTTCCATAATATCCAATGTTTTCATTAATTGAAAAATGTTTCGAATTTATTTCTTAAATATTATAACATCAATTACCTATCAGGGTGGTTTTAATATAAAAAAAAAATTGTTTTGATGTAGGATGACTCACTTAAAGGTACATACAAATTCTTAGGATTCAAAAATATGGTGCTCGTTGCTCAAGTATCTATGTTCTTACAAATATTCCAAATACAAAACCAGAGTTTAAATGAATTTATTATTAAAGGAAAAATTGGGGGATGGGCGTGATGGTGAATCACCCTGTATACACTACACGCACACACGCGAATACATTGAAGGATGAGAGTGGGATGGTTTTGGCACGGGGAGCATATAGGTCCACGCAGCAGTGGATCTCTACGGCGCTTTTGTGTGTACTTAGGATGCGATTATCCTTTTTATAGCCGTACCCGTGGAAGAAGGGGCGTCATCCTGCCGGCACCGCCATCGCCACCGCCGTCACCGCCGCCGCCAAATCGTCTATCCGCCGCAGCAATACTGTCCCGAGTGGAAAATGCGGTGGACAATTGCAGGTAAAAAAAAAAACGTCTCGAATCCATTAAAATAATTGCTTAACCCGACGCCTAATTTACTATACACGTATTCGCATGTACAATATATTATTATTATTATATGTTATAATGATATTACGATAACGGGAATATATAGTTCAGCGACTTTAATATCATTTAGGTGTGTGCAGATCGTATATCATAATATTATTACATTACATAACCTCGTCAACACTCTCGAGAATCGTTCCCTCTTTATTTCTCTCTATACCGTACAGGACGCGCCCCGTAAATCGGATTACGTTCGTGTATAATATAATATACGTATAATGCTATATAATTCGATATACGCATAAGTATAGCACACATAATAGCACGCGCCGTTTATGGTACATATTATAGATATAGACTGTAGAATGTAGATTGTAATACTTTGATACAGAGACGTCCGTGTGTACATAATATACGACATGATGGAGTTAACCGGGGTAGGTCTTTTGTCGAATTTACGAAACCTATAACCGAAACGATATCATTGCAGGGAAAATTATGGAGGTATAGGTGTGCGTATATCACGATTAAATTAAATAAGGTGAAGAGAGCACGAAGTATTTTTTTTTTCTAACTTTAAAAAATTTGAAACCCATTTATAAATAAATGTCGTTCTTAAAAACGAATTTAATCGTTATATATACTCATCATATTATATTCTATATATAATAATATACTAAAATATAATCTCATATCATTATATATTATGCGCGCAGCATCGAACGCTTTTTGTGGACTATTCGCACTCTGTGCGCGGTATTGGACAGCGCTAAATGTGTATTAAACAGACGTATATTTTTATAATATCATATGTATACGTGTTATGTTGAATATCACTATAGCTGCAGCGTAGTTTCGAGGCGAGCAGCGTGCGAGTACTATTATACGGCGTATCGTCGTGGTCGCGAGAGGAGGGCAAGGGATTGGCAACAATTTATAGACCATCGTCACGTTTATCGAAATCCGCCACACGCATTTCTTAGGCGCAGTGTTCGCATCTCGTTGGAAAAACATAAATATACTATAATATTAATTCACAGTTTTTAGCCAATTTCGAGACGGTGTACGAGAGCAAAAATTGAATTTCGTTCAAAAAACACGTGCACCTCCCCCACCCACCACCGCCAATAGGCAAAACCGCAACCGACCCGGCCGACCGCCACATGCGCCGCCGCCCGTGACACGGAACAACCACGCGCAGAGTGCTATATAATATACGATTAATGTGTGTTGTAAAAAAAAAGACTTATATCGCGCGGCGAGAGAGGTGCGCGCGGCGGCTTGGCGTCCGCTCAAAAACTGCAATCTCCGCGGACGGGCGTTTATTTCTGGCTCGGCGGGCAAGCGGCGGATACGTCCTATGACTATACGGGCGCACACGCCGCCGCGGCGGAGGGACGACGGCCGCGTCGCTTACGACACAGCGTATAATATTGTTTACAATATTATGTGTATCATCCGACCGTCGGCGGCGGCGTGGTAAACATTACGCAGTGACCGGTCCGAGCCAGCGGCAGCGCCGATGATATTATTGTAGTGTCCGTCCGTCGTCCGTCTGTCTGCAGTATATGATATACATATTGATATACATATAACAATATTTTGTATCATAAAACACAAAGCATTATTCCGGTCGGGTGGATTTCAAAAGTTTGAGATTTCCGGACGATCGTATATAACTGCAATAATATCATATGTATCGATGATGTTCTATTGCGTATCACTGCGATAACGAGACGCGAAAGTCCTACGAAATGTATACTGATAACGCCGGCCAGTAGGTACGTGCGAAACAATTCCACTATTACGAATTATTATTATTATTTTAATATTATTATATATACATTTATAGTTTAAAATACGTTTATATACGCCAAGCATGCTGCTCACCCCCCCCCTTATTTGTTTGTCTTCGCGATATCGCAGTTTTTCGAAACCTGGCCAGGTGTGAATGTGTGACGGGTACCTATGGACTTTACTACAGTAAATTCCCGTTACAACGAAAAGCAGGGCTTATAAAAGGGCTTATTCGAATTTTCGTTACAACAAAATTTCCGTTATAACGAAAAAAAATTCGTTCCCCTGGAGTTCGTTGTAACGGGATTTTACTGTATATACTCTATATCAGGGATGGACAACTCAATATACTACTATAGAGGGCCAATTTTTTGAAAGTGAAAATCTAACGGACTAGACAACTTAGAAAGCAAAAATAAAAAAAAGGTCAATTCAATTTACAATTGACATTTATAGTTCAATACTAGATAAAAATTTATATCTATACGTTTTACAATAAACATTATATAAATATAATAAAATAAAATACGAAAAAATTCTAATATTTTGTATTTTTATAAAGTAATTTGAAATGTAGCACGGGCCACCGGGCCAGTTAAAAATGGTAAGTGGGCCGCCAGTATCCTTGCTCTATACAAACGATATATGCCGCGAGCATGGTCAGCTCCATTTCTTGACTTTTCTGTCAACTCTGTTCAAATTTTAAATTTTTTGGAATTTTTAAATATATAACACAAACACCGTCGTATTTTCAAAATAATGGGTTTTTTCGTACTGCTTATGAGTTGTGGAGTGACCCTAGGGCCTAGACGATACAAACTATTGTTCTTTAAATGAAGACCTCTTTTTCCTGCTCTGAACTATTTAGTGGATACATTTTCATAACATTTTGATGAATTAAAACGAAAATTCGAAGGAGTTGATAAATTAAAAAAAAAAGTAATAACAATAAAGGGCACCGTCAAATAATAATTGTTCTACTGTCAGGCTCGATCGCCCTAGAGTCTGTACATTCACCTATGCATTTATATTAGTTACTACAACGACTGCTTATAATTTTAATAACGATGTTATACATTATATTATTAACTATAATGATATGGACATAAGTGCACACATTTAGAGATCCAATTTCTCTGAGTAATTTATTTCACAAAACGTTTGTAAGCTATTGTCATTTGGATTTAAAATTTTTAATAATTTATTCACTTTAAAAAATAAACATTTATCCAATAAATATCTGGTTTAAAATCGAAAACTTAATTTTGAATAAATTATATATATTACTTTTAACAAATATTTTCATATTTTTATAATATACCTAGGCTATGTCTACGGAACATTATAATTAATAAATATTAATAGTAATCAAAAATATTTTATTCCACGCATCGCGTTTATTAACAATAATATAATATGAAATAATGCCAGTGACATAGAAAGGATTTTACATCAGAGAGCTGATTATTTTTTATTTAGTGGACGTTTAAATAGGATCCGTCATGAGTATAGTATACGACTGTGTCGTACATATATTATTTTTAATTTTGTTCTCTATACATAATAATAAAAAAACTTTTACTAAACAATAAACTGCATAGTTAATTAAGCTATTAATAGCTTTTTAAACCATTGGTTTTATAATAGATATGAAAATATATTATTATTATATCTATATAAAAAAAAAAATAGTTTCCTTTAATTTTATAAGAAAGAATGGAAGAAATTGTGAATCTCATTTTATAATAATAAACGTCTACATTTATAAATTAAAGGAAACATTGTTTAAAAAAAACAATAGCAAAACACTTAAATAATATTTTATTGTTTTAATGAATTGTTTACTATCAAATAGATAATGGGGCGATTGTAAATTCCGCCGATTTATAGGTAGTCGATTTTGGGTTGAATTTAAAACATTTTTTTATAATGTTGTTTGACTTTGACCTTTACAAAATTTGTCTAGGAAACAAAGTCAGACCAATAAGTCAACAGAAACTTTAATTACGTTGTCGTTATGACCGATTTGTAATGGCGCACACTCGAAAATAAAATACCTATTCGAGTACTATAAAATGTCATTCAAATGCTATAATAAGATAAACGCGCTTACTGCGTAAATCTGTAGATGAATTACTCACGCCCACAAATATATTATCAAACAATTTTGACGTATGTAGTAAGATTTATGTCCACTGTCCACGGTACATCATTAAACCTAAATGCGCTTGGCTCATTCAAAGTGTAGGGGAAAAAATGTTTAAATTACCCAGTCGATTGTTATAATTTGTCATGAACCGTGAGACGAGCAACATATTATTAGATATTTACGTAGACCAGTGGTTCTCAAACTGTGGTACGCGAAAGACTGTTCATGGTGGTAGGCGGAGGGCCGTTTTTGGATAATAAACCCATTAAATTATTTAATTAATATATCTTATTTTAAAAAACTAATAAATAAAAAATAATTATACTGTAGTTGTAGTATTTGTACTGCTTTATTATTAAAAAAAAAAAAATGTTAACTGTACAATTTAGATTTTTGATCGTTCTATTTTTAGTCATTTTAGTGGTACGCGACCGATTGATAATATACCTAAGTGGTACGTAAAAAAAAAATTTGAGAACCGCTGACGTAGACTAACACCACGCACGTTGTAAAGTAGCAGATACTAAGGACAGTAAAACTGCTAAACATAAACAATTTGTAGTTAAATATACTATGACTCACGAGTTCCAACTTTCCGAGTAATGTACTTTTTTTTTAAAAAAAAACTTCGAACATAACACGCATATAATATGTTGATATTATTCCATCATCAGATTATTATACCTTTATTTTAACGATGTGATTTTGTTGTTACAAGTTACAAAGTGTGTGAAATGAAATGCTAGTTTTTTACTATGTTACATGATAAGTGCAAACTACAAACTCGTAATATACACGTGATGTGCATAAGACATAGTCTGTGAAACAATTTAACAATTTATATTTACTAAAATATACTGATGTACCCTTTAGCCTTCTGCAATACATATATTATACTTATTTTCGATACTTTGGACTTTGTGAAAATCGATATTTACACCTTTGACACACTGAAGAATACACGACTTATACACACATATAATGTGAGTTTTTTGGCTGATAGTATAGTATAACAGTGATTCTGGATTCGCCAATCCGGAGTTGCCTGATTGCGGCCCGAATTCAGGTGGTCGTATTTTATCCCAAACATGAGTGTTCCGATTACGTTCAAGCACACATTGGTTTACAAAATAGCTTATAATTAATAAAATAAATAAAATATTTTAAACACTGTATTGGAACCATTTGGAGGTATTTGTATTTGAAATTTTATATGAAATACAATTAATATGTCAATAAATAGTAAAATGATAATAGTGTTTGAGGTAGATTTTTAAAACTCATTATATAAAAAAAATTAAAATTAGATACCTATTTCCAAGCAGTTTAATTTTGTAATCTGCTGGGGTTGTATAACTTTTTTTTTTATTAATTTTTTTGGTTGTTTTCGAGGAGTCTAAATAATAGATTAAATTTTTATTTTAGCATCTATTTGGCATTGTTTCAAAATTTCCAAAAATTAAAATATACTTGGATAGTGAATTTAATTTCGAATTGAAACTTTCACATGCATCGTTGTCAAATACAGACTGGAACTATAAGTAGTCCATATTTCAGGAGGAAAATTAGAATCATCATCAATATAAGTGTCTACTATAAATAATCAGAAAATGTTTGTATTTTAGCCGTTGAAGGTTGTATAGAAGCTAAATCTATGGCAGCGCCGAATTACTACGCCGAGTATTGGTGATCGCGTAAATCGTGTTTATAGTTATATTTATGTCAAAATACGTATCAGATGCAATCGGGATAGATGAAAAGGTAAAAAAATTACTTATTCTAAATTTGGAATTTTAAGTACGAGTATAATTAATAATTTCCATATTTTTATATGGATTATTTGTGCAATTTAAGGAGTCCTGTGACGATAGGTATAAATATGTTTTTGTGGAAAATTTTAATGTATATAAATTAAAATTCAAACGAGAAATTTCTGACTAAATTAACTGTTTGTACTTGTCCACGATATTGATTTGAAAATTTGGTCTTGAGGTATACTTAAAAATTCCAAAAATTTGAATTTAATTTAATGTATTATTTAAAAATAATAATGTGGGTCAGCGTGCTTGGTGCATCATACACCGATACAATATTGCTACAACATTGAATAAAAAAATCAATTTTGATTGATGATGAATAACAAAATGTGAATTATTACCTATAAGCGCCTATTATTTAAAAACATTTTAAAAATGCACATGCAATTGCAATAAGCGTAATATTTGTGGTAGTTAATAATTTTTTTCTTTTTTTTTTTACTCAATCAAATCAACATTATTGTGTCCGCGTAACTTTAAACTTGCAGTATAAATAAATTATTTGTGACTATAATTACGCGGACTTCTCACGCTGTATATATTATTAACAGCTTGAACTTACGGATACGGATAGGTCGGTTGTATATAGATGGCGTCTAAATGTAAGGTTCAAATTTACGCGACAGTGGCGTACCCTACAGGAACCGGGGGGGCCCGGGCGCGCACCTCCTCTCATATTTAAATGTTCGTATACGTATCGAGTGATCAATATTTCATTCGATATTTACATTTAAATACTGTTTATATATACGTAAAGGTACAAAACACAAATACCTATGTGCGTTATTATTTTATAGTCTCAAATATTTTAGTTTTACTCGGTCGTTTGCGCCAATGAAAGACCGTATAATATTATTTTGTAGACGACTCTCGGCCGTGCCGTCACGACGAAATCAATGCCTTTTGTGACAAATGCTTTTTCAAAAAGAATAATACTATTTTTTTTTTTTAATGTATTATTACCTGCATGCATACATAGGAACCCATCAAATATCACATTAGACATTGTACACGGGCGAAATCACGTCATTAATTTGAAATAAACGTGTACACACATTTGTGTGTGTATATAAAACACATACACACATACACGCGCTTGTATACAGAGTGATTCGGCAAGCATTCTCACCACTTTTTCTTCTTAAATTCATTATATATCGGTGTGAAAATCAAGTCAGTATATTTGAACGCGTACTGGAATCACCTTAACGCAATGTACAAAGGATAATAATTAGACCAATGGAATGGGAAGACACGGGAATCCGAAAACGTTGGTGGTAGTTAAACTATCGTCATTTTTATAAATTATAAAACCGATCCATTTATAAATTCCATATCAAACGTATTTTTATTTTTATTAGTCCATATTATAATTAAGGGGTATATACGCATTTAATAACTGAAAAAATATTCGAGCGCATTTCGAATTGGGTATTATACACCGACATTTTCAAAAACATTATCCGCTGAACAACTTACAGTAGAAAGGGTGAAAGGAGCAGTAAAAAACAGAAGTGTATATATCGCCAAAGAACATTCCTCGTAAGCGATACAAAAATGTCGAGAACTTTCGTAAAAACATAGGCAATGGTCCGCCTTAAGTGCGCGCCTATATTATTTAAAAATTCCGAAAAACGGGATTTGAACGGGGCGTTTAAGGGAAAATCTGGGCGAGGGGTGCGCCGGCGTTCCGGGTGATTCACCCTGTATATTACAAATACGTTATTATGTATACGTACGACGCTCTATGAGTATTACAATAGGTATACGTGCGCGCGTGTTGTGTTCTATAAGGGCACACCGTGTACAATATTATACGCACACGCACACACGCTCGAAAAGAATCGGCTCAACACGCGACGAAGTTATAATAATAATAATAATAATAATAATAATACGTATTATGGTAATCGATTCCGTACCTAATTCAAACTTATATAACTGTGAACGGTGAAAAACCGATGCAGAGCCCGTAGGTACGCGAGGCGCATTTGGCCGTTTCGCGTTTCGTGTCGCGTCGTTTCGGAGTTTTTTCTTATATTTTACCAACAAAGTATATTATAAATTATTATCATATAAATATATATGTGTGTACATGCATTATATACGTAAACAATACTAACAATAATAATAATAATAGCAATCGCGATGATAATAGCATGTACCTCTATTGGCTCTATTATACAAGTTACATTCGACGACGCTGTAGTACAGCAGCTCTGTGTCATACCTACCCAATTTTTGTTATTATTATTATTATTATGACGTATTGTTTGCGCGCAGAAATCCGCGTACCTATAATATCATAATATACTTAAACTTGTGTGTGTTTCTTTTGTATTTCAGTTGTCGTGTTGGTTAATATATCGCTGTCCCGCGAGGAATGTTTTCCCCGTGAGTAACAAACAAAACATATATTATTATTATTTAATATATATTATTATATATTTTTATATTAAAATGATTCAACACACACTTAAATAACCGGTGCGACGGACAACGGTATCACGTCGCTACACATAATAATAATATATTATTGTTGTTGTAAAACACGTACAATATTATTATACACATCGTCGATATTCGTCGGTTATATCGTACGGGCGGACTTGATTTTATAATTTGATTTGATTTTTTTTTTTTTTTTTGTTTTTCGACAATTCGCTGATTTCAATAATAATAATAATATACTCTGTTCACTTAAACTATATACACTATCGTAATACGTACATATCTCTATATTGTGGTCATACACGCCGTTTTACCCGATTTCCGTTGACACGACATAATATCGTTTTCATTAAAACTCCGGTCACGATAACAATAATATATTATATTATCGGTTTTTTTGTTTTTCCGCCTTTTCTTCTTTTGTACAATACGCATACATTTTTTTTTGTTTCTGTCTTCCGACGCTCACGTTTTGATTGTACCTATATATATATACATCATGGCGTGTACAATAATGTAACGCGTACGCAACTAAATACACTATATACACGTTACACTGCGATATCGACCCGAATGAAGGACCTTAGAATAATTACTGTCTTACTCGTTATTATCACGCCCGGAGTCGTCGGTACTAGTACGGAATGCTCAGCATATCAAGGTAGGTGTGCGACGTAGTGCAACCGAATTAATAATAATAATAATATTATATAATAATAATAATAATAATAACAATACAATAATAATCGTGTGTGAAGAAAATAAAAACGTATGCCGTGCTGAGTGCCGCTGACCTTTATAGGTAGTGTAATATAATATAATATTATATGGAGTACAAGTATAATAATATTAATAACGTATACGAAAAATACATATAATTACCGCGATAGTGTATAAGCACGTCGAGTACGCGTTCACTTAGAGCACATCATTATATATATTATAATATATATAGCACAGGGTTATGATGCCATCTTCTCCGGCGGTGCACAATAATATTATAAACGTCGTGTACGGTTATATAGGTTCATACCGTTTAATAATATCGCATCGTCCTAAAATAATACGAATCGTCGTAATATTATTATGCATAACAATGTTAAACATCTGTTGTAGGGCTCGAACTTTAAAACGCTTTGAAAGTCATATTACACTAATCACGCGTGCGTTGACCGCACAGTGCATACAGCTTGTATATACGGGCCCGGATTAACATAATAATATTATACGTCTGGACCCGGGGCGGGAACGGACAACTGTTTCGGGGACCCTCGGAAATAACAAAATATTGGTAGCCCGTACGTTTTTTTTTTTATATTACTTTTACTCTTACAACTATATTTTCTTTTTACAAACACCTTTTTTCTCGCTTTTTTTTTTTTGCAAGCAGACTTCAATTATATCCTGTCAGAATTGGCAGTGGCGTACGCAGAGGGGGTGTCAGGGAGATATGACACCCCCTTAAAAATAAGTATCTGTTCAAATCGTGTAACGATGACTATATAAAAAAAAAGGTCAATTCATGTATATAATTATGATTTATAACACCCCCCTAAAAAAAATTCTGCGTACGCCACTGAGAATTGGTATCAATCCGTCTAAAAATCAGTTTTAGAACACGTAACTACTAAATCGGTTAATCCATGAACTTTTTGTTTTGTACTTGTGTTTGTGTACGAGCAAGTATAAAGGAAACTCGACAAGGGCGACATCAGATATACTTATAGTTAATTATATTTTAATCGTTGTATAAAAGTCGGGAAAATAGAGTAGGTAATACTTACGTTTTTTTTCATTGAAAATCTTTCAAATGTCTAGCCAGTATAGCGTATGTAATCTTTTGTGTCATTATAATAATATGAAGGTTTATTCAATAACTTTTTAAATTATATAATTTTATCTTCATCGAGATTTTTTTATCCGACGAAATAAAATTGTTTGGATTTTTACAAACTTCATCTTCTTCGTAAGTATATTATGTTAAAATAACACGTAAATAGGTTATGGATAAAATAAAAAAAAAAAATTATGAACTTTCAAATAATTCATTTAATTTTGAACAAAAACAATCAATCACTAATACTTATACATACCAAGTATCTACTCTCTAAATTGTTTTTGTCATTTTCTATTTAAAAGGTTATATAAGCTAAAAAAATAATATTATTTACATTTACTTAAAACTTTTAACTTAAGAGTAAAGTTATTTACATGTTTTACTTTGAAAATTACAATAAATTAATTTTGAATTTAGCCTTTAGCCTTTGGGTATCTTCGTTATGAATCATATAAAATATTAGCATGATTATCCACTCTGGCACTTCACATTAATAAAAACAATGTATAAAGTACATAGGAGACACATAAAATAAATACTAACTTTGATGTACATACAATATATATATAATATACCATGAATTCATGACAAGACCAAAAAATATTAAAAGCTTCAATTATTGTCTTTATTTCTGGCTTACGAAGTTTACAACCACATTAATACCTGCTAAAATTTGTACTAATCCTCAATAATTATGGACTAACTTTTGATATTTAATTCATAAAGTCTTGAAATTAATTTATGCAAATTAGCACTATACAGCAATAAATCTAAAAACTTAGAAAACAAAATTGTTTTAATTTACAAAGTTCGAGCTCTATAATTATCATATAATTGTTAATTTTACAATTACTAATATCTTTTATTAAAAGCTAAAAACCGTATGTTTGATTCTTTTTTTTACTGCTCTGATATTTTTTATAGGAACGTAAATCACTTATGAGGAAACAGTGTCAAACAAAATTAACATTTTTATCACAACACTCTCTACACTTGTAGATTTCCACAAATTTTTGTTTATATATTATTGTACGCGTATCTCATATAAGTCATATTGTGTACGACTTATACTTGTCACTACTATAATATTAATTATTATTATTTATAATACGTCCCCTTTTTAAAATAAAATAATAATATCCATTAGTTTGACTATATTGACGTCCATTAAACCTCTGTAGACCAGCGAATATATTTTAAGAAAATATTTAGTTTGAATAGATTTCTATTTTAGATTCTGAGTGGAACGACGAATATATTGGTTACACAATGATGTTTTTTATTTTTATTTTTTTGTTATTTTTGTATTAATTAAAAATATGCAGTATTTTTCATAATAAATAGAAAAATAGACAAAAATTTAAGGGAATACGGTAATTCTACGTAAAACCATTTTTGACAACTATTTATATGATAATTTTCTATACATAAAAAAAATTTTAAAATATTTTTACTAATAACTTAAATAGCAATATTGAAAATTATAACATGAAATAATTCGTCCCCGCTCATAATCGTTTTTCGTTTATAACGATAAATCATCGAATTCAAATTTAATGCATCCACCACAGTGATCCATTTGACACCTGTACAGCAGAGCGATAGGTACCCACTTGCCTACCTTTTTATTTTCACTCTTGATGAGTACATACTTCAAAATAATAATAGTAGTAATTTACTAAAAATTTAAAATGTATATGTTCTATTAAATTGTTCACAATATAAACATTTTTTTTAATATAAATATAATAAAATATGTCAAAGAAAAATATATTTAATGTTCTGATTTTAGGTTTCAAACTTTTAATTTTATTCAACTTGAAATTTGTGTTATTGATGATCAGAAGATCTACAGATAATTTAATATTAATTTTCGGTAAAAAAATTTTTCTCGCTATAAAATTAATTAATATAAATTTAATTGTTAATGTATCAGTTATATTCTTAGTATTCTTCTCACCAAATTAAAACTTCTAACGTCGTTAAGCACGACCTCCGAAAATATAATTCATATTTAATTGTTATATCGTTTAAATGTCTGTGTTAATTGGATATCAAAATATTTCAGATATTTCTTTCACGAACACAATGAAAAATTTATTTTTTAGCTATACCACACTAAATGGACCTTTTGCACAATATTTTCAACCTTGACCAACTAGCGTTAGGTGCAAACTGCAGAACTTTAGACAAAATTTTAAAAGAGATCGTAATGAATATAAATAAGTAAACCGCAATTTGCGCTTATTGGTGGCTAAAACAATGATCTCGTGGTGTGCATGGTTGATGATCGTTTTTCGCATAATATTTCTAGAATGATATTCGCTGGTGGTAATAACTGATGAACGTCACAATAATATCATAACAATACTGAGTGCGGTGATATTGCAGTTAAAAATCTAAAAAAAAAATCAAATTAAAATCCTTCATCTCGCTGTCCCGTTTAAACCGTTTATATTGATATTGGTTTTGTTTTGTCATGCGATCTTCTCTGCGACGCCTTCAGCTCGGTCCATTTACTGTTACGAGTGCGACAGCGCCAAGGACCCGCGATGCAAAGATCCGTTCAACTACACGGCCATGCCTCAAGACCAACCGCCACTGGTCAGCTGCAACGGATGTTGCGTTAAGATGGTGCGGTACGTGCGAACGTGTAAGTATATAAACGTTATTTTACGCTTTCTTTTCTTCGAAACAACCTCCATGCATAAGCGCAATTTGAAGGGGGCTTGGGGGGGGCTAAGTCCCCTCAAAATCAAGCATAGCCCCCCCTCCCAAATGAATTGTATATATCTCAGGGAGCATACACCCAGTACATACATTTTTTACATTTATAACATGATGGGTATCGTATGGTAACTTAGTTTTCTCAAACTGCCGCATTCGATTACGTACTCCACCTACCAGCAATTTTTTTTTGTGTGTTATTATTGTCTTCGGGACGGCAAATTTTCACTTGTTTTTCCGTTGCGCTTTTTAATTTATTTGTGGATCTCGGTTGTCGTTCAGAGGGCCGAAGGGTGATGTAAAGCGTCCATTTCACAATTTCGAAAAAACGGTCCAACCGTAGCTGTTATTTTTACAAAACTTGCCCCCCCCCAGTCGAGTTCTCTGTGTTATTCGGTTACCACTTAACATTGAGTATGTCCTTTACCGCATTAAAAAATTACCATACTTTTCGAAATGATTTTTTTCCGTATATTAACATGGTTCACATTATCACGACGAAGTGTGAAGTAGCCTCAAGTCAATGTGATTGATGAATGATTATAATATATTTATATACGTTATTAGTACCTAACATATATATATAAGTATCGGAATCGAAGTATTTTCCTCGATCGATCGATAGAAAATCGAGTACGAAGGAATATTTTTTTCTCAGATGTGTTTCCGCGCAGTCAAACGCTAAATTGTATCGGTAACTATATAATATGATATTACTATTATATGATGTATAGTACACACATAACGATAGTACATTGTCGCCGTACGATCACATTAGTCACGCACATGCAGGAAATGGACCGAATGATGGCTAATTAAATTGACGCCCTTTTTTCATATACAGACGGCCTAAACGTCGGACAACAATTTATAGGTTCTTCCGGTATAGTTGGGATAGTTCGATTATAAAAATTCAAACACGTTAGAATTTATAAACAAGTTTACTCTGCGTCGGTCAAAGCACATTTTCCGTGTCGAAGAATCACAAACATTTAAATTTTAAATGCTTTACTCCCCGTAAGCGATTTGCTGAAATTGAAAAAGTTCTCGTTTACGTATAAATAACTCGTTTACGTATTTTTGTGTTTAAAACCGAACCACTGGGAAATACTTGCATTTTTTTCACGCGTACCTACAACTATTTTACGTTTATAAATTGGTTTGAATATTTTGATGTATATCTATACTGCAAAAACGACATGCGTATCTAATTTGGGTTATGGTTGGGGAATTTTGCTACTTTGGAGGGGGGTATCTCTATGCACACCAACGAACATTTTATTGCTAACGAAGTAACGGATCAGCTGGGCCTCAGACCCCCCAGACCATCGACCTTCCATCATATAAAACATATTATTATACGTATAAAATATCTCAATAGGTATAACGGCGGCTTACATTAAATGAATTATTACTTAAGAGAATGCTACGCCCGCATGTATTGTCTTACAAAATATGTAAGACATAGCAAAAACTGTTTTGCGCGAGTAAGAACCGAGAGGTTACGGTCAATATAGTAAGGTCATACTAAGAAACGAGATTTTCACCATATAAAAAAAGAACTTTGGCTGTGAAATATTGTTTTGAAACAACAAGAACTTTTTACGTATAAATTATATCAAAAAAATTAAACGATATTTCACAGATAATAATGTTCTCGTTGTTCTCGACCATACATGGTATGTCGATTTGGAGTGTTTTAACTATCGTCTATGACTATACAGCTTGAATGGTTCTGTCCCGCGCAAATCAGTTTTTGCTATGTTTTATATTTGTAAAACGGAGTTGACAACACATATACGATACGGGTGTAACGTCCTCTTAATAAAACCTTATAATAAAGTGTACGCAGAGCTATCGGTAGTATATTTAGTAATCGGTTTAGTATTTTTTCAGCAAAATCGGCATACCCCCGGGACCAACGGGTTCTACAGAGTAATGTGTCGTGTGTAGATTTTATTAAGGTCAATGATGGAAGATATCTAGTTACACTATAATAGTCAACATGTGTTATCGCATTGACTAAGTACACTATACAACATCAGATGTTTAAAAAAAATGTCGTGAGCCAACTTTTTCAACTAGGAATACCAAGTAGGCAGTTATTTTTTAAACCCCCCCCCCCCCCGAATCCAACCCTGGGCCCGTCACTGGCGAGGTAGTGTTTAGAATACCCCTCTCGGGCCGTGCTTTATCGCCTATATATCATTTAATATATTAATAAATTATAAGTAGACGTTTATTGTGTAAAATGCGTGTTAACACGTATTGCATATAAGCAAAAATCATAGAAAGCAAAAGAAAAATTATCATTTTTTTCTTCTACGAGAGATAAGTAGCTTATTATTTTGCGAACACGATTCGTAAAGTAGGGTTGTAGCCTGTGAAAGAAGCTTAGTGCATTAATGGCATTATATAGGGAGTGCTTAGTAAGTATATTATATACGGACGCGTCATTTCAGTTGTCGGTGCCAAAATGTTTGCAGGTCATTTTTAAATCATTATATAGGTTAAAGCAGTGCATGAAACATGTATACTATAAACACTAGGCGGATGATTTAAAATATAAACAGCCAGGAATGACATTTTTAGACTTTTTTTTTTTCTTTTTAACATTTTGATCGGACTTTTTTAATTGTTATGATTTCTCATTAATCACACGATTAATTTTTTTTTTTTTGTCGAATAAGCCAAAGAAAACGTTAAAAACAGGTGTAAATGAACATCCCCAAACCCCCCTAAAAAAAAAAATTACACGTTCAGGTATAAATGTATAATTTACATGCCCTTTTATAAATTCGAATCAAATAATTGCCTATAGAAAACTAAACACGAACACGATGACTTATTGTAAATGCATGAAACGAAAGTAGGCAATGTCTTTACACTACCCCTTAAAAACGACGCGTCAACAGAATTTTTCGTGCATTATTTTAATAGGTATAGGCGTGCATTAATTGTTTAAAGAGACACGCGTAGTATCATAAATGTTTTGATCGTTTAACAGGCCGTTTAGAAAATCTCGAATATACTTTTCTTTTTCTTTTTTTACCAAATGATTAATTTTTAGGTGTTTGATCTTAATGATCTAAATACACAAACCGTAATCGTTTTATAAACAGCGTAAGTAGGAATAAATAGGTAGTTTTTTTTTTGTTATTATTAAGAAAACTAATTAGTGAGTTATAGCTATGTAAAAAATTACAACTTTAAAATATTCATAACTCACTTTAAAATTACAATATCAATAAAAGCATATGACATTTTCTAGACAATATTCTTACCTTTAATAGGTAAATTTACTCTGATATTAAAGCTAACGCATCACAAAATGTGTTCTGCTGAACGCAAATTTGCCTTGATCTACATTAGTAAGACAGAGACAACACATGCGAGTATAACGTCCACTTAAATACAAATGAATTTTATAAACTTTGGTAATAGGTATATTATACAAGATTATCGACACGCGTTCGGCATTGACTGCACAGTCTGCACTTATGAGCGAACAAAAAACTAATTGTATCGATCGACAAATATTTTGGGTTTGTCATTTTTCGCATGATGGCCTAATAAACCGACGTGTCGTCTTCCGCGATTATACGTGCGTGGAGACGGATGCGATGTAAAAGAAACATTAATAATTGCATTATAGCAGACGGCTCGGAATAAACTTTTCACATCCGAACAATATTCAAGTGTTCGACGACGAGTCTCAAAACGGATCGGATGTATATAGGCAGTAGGTATATATATATATTATATTATATACAAATCACATAGGTACCTATAGCCTGTCGATGGCCATTGATCGTCGTAAATATAATGTTTCGTACAAATCACAACGTGACGGACGAAAACTTTCTTGTGTGGATCACGTAGGTATATTCACGCTGCAGGTTCGCAGCTGTTGAGAAAAATAATACAAATAATAATATAATAATATTATATGCTCTGCGAAATTCCACAGCGTGTTTTCTCGTGATTAGGTTTTTATTGTTATTTCTATAATAATAATAATAATAATAATAACATAAGTCTACACTTTGCTCGTTGTGTACCTGCTGTATAATATTATGTGACTACCATGCAATACCTATAATAATGTATACGAACTCATTAAAAATAATATAATACAAACGGACAACGGATGTAAATATATATATACATAAACGTCGCGACACCGGTATTCATCGTCGTATTTTTCGTACACACTCGCACAATCGATAACTTATATTATTTTGCCGAAATCGGTTTCCGTTACAAGCTATTACTACAGTATTACAATATTATATGCGATGCGCCGACTGTGCGAGTGTCCTGCGTGACGACTGCGCGTTACAATACACTGGCAGAGTGATTCCATGCCAGACATGCTCAACTCCTTTTTTTTTCCATCGATAATGCGGATAATAAAAATAGGTAAATAATAAAGTACTTCAAAATCTGATTTTTTGACCTTTTTAAATATATAAGTACTTAGATACCTTAATATTTCCGCAAATTCTCGAGATTTGTCGTACTACACTTTTTAAAGATATAGTGTCTGGTGGAGATACTGTAAGCTGCCGTTTTTCAAACGAGAAATCCAGTTTTCAACTGTTAAAATTGACCGATCTTTTTTTCTGGAGAATGTTAAAAACAAATTTCAAAACGAGTATAGTTATTTTGAATCATTTAACTTTGTATTTTAATACAATCGATAATCGTTCCGTATTGTAATGGGTTTGGAGGATATATTATGGTCCATGTGGAGTCAAAGCGGACTCGGTGATTTTTAAAATATTAGTAATTAATATTAGTCTATCAACATTCTGACATTCATAGTTGATAAACCCTGCAGGAAAGAGAAAATTTTAAACTTCCGAATTCACTAGCCGAATCATAATCCCGATAAATCTACACGATCATCAAATACATCGTTGCGCCAATCTACTAAACTAGATTCAATAAAGCTTAACCGGATTATACTCCAAAGTATTTGTCAATTGTCTGCATTTATCGTTTTTATTTTTATAATTCAAATAAAAAGTAAGCAAATATATGTATAGTATTTAATGCCTAATGTTTATATTTTGAGTTCATAATCGTTATATGTTTATCGAAACTCTAGAGTTTAAAAATATTTATAAAATTATATTGATATTGTTATTTAAAACATTGTGTTGCCAACAATGATAAAATATCTCCTACAAAGTTAAAGGCCGGAACTCATGAGTAAAAAATAATGATATTATATTTATAAAAGAATAATAACTGCTGTCTGTTATAAATCGATTTATTAGTTTTTATATAAATTAGCCAGTACACGTTAAAAAATGAATACTCTTAAGTAATAATAATTTAGTATTCAAGTAAATTTATAACAATACAACGGTTATTACACTTATAAATAATATGCAAACTATTATTCAATTATTTGTTTAAATTGCTTTCTAAAAAATTAAAAATCGTGCTCAATACGAGTATTGGCTAACGAAGGTATAATACTATTGCAATGAAAACGTCATATTGTTCTAAACCGCGATCAAAATTACAATCAAACCTATAGGCGTAACTAAAGGGGCTTGGATGGGCTTCAGCCCCCCCCCTCAGAATTGTTGGGTAAATGTATGTATTAACTTTATTTTTGCCTACAATATTAAAAATATAATGTTCCATATAAACGAATAATCATTCAAGTCAGTTTTAAACACCCGCAATAGAAACAATAAATAATAATAAATAATTTAAAAAAATTTCCTATAAACGTTTTTAGGAATCTAGCCCTCCCCCCCCTAACTTAAAGGACTAGTTACACCTATGGTCAAACCATTAATTGAACAGTCTATATTGCCCGTCTTAATAATATTAAACATTTATTTTATTTCAGCATAATTCAATCGTAATACAGTAATAATAAGAGGTTAATACGTATACCAATTACCAAGTACCAACTTAGTCAATAACTCGTATCTGTTATACAGAATCCGTGTAATAAATAATAATAATACATACAATTTCTCATACAGTTAAAAAGTTGACTTAAGTTTTCTTTATTATTTATATTATTTTTTTTATTTACACATATTGAAATTTTATAATTTGATTTTTAGATAAGTACACAATATTCTCATCGAGGTCATTGACTATTTTATTAATATTGGTTTTCATACGATTTTTATTTATTATATTGGTTTTATTGGACTGAATTTCACATAAACTTTTTATTAGACTCTTTACGTCATTTTATAAATTGTTGATTATATATATAGTCTTTATTCTTTACCGTGTAATCGGGTGAACCTCTTGAACTAGTTAATGCCGTGTAATGTGGTTTTATGTACTTTCCCGTTCTCTCCCGTCCATTATTTCTGTATCGTTGAGCATATGTCTTTATATGGATTTTATCAAAACTTGTTTAATGTAAGTACAGTTTATAGATAGACAATATTGTTTATGTGTGTGTGTGGTTAAATAACTCGACTGCGATGGCCGATGGGTATGTCGACGGAAGGGATGGCAAGCTAATTGAATTTTAATTTTTTGGCTAGTATGTACTGTACTTATGTCCGTTCTGCTTGTGTGGATAATATGATATACCTGTTCGGGGAAACAAAAGTTAAAAAAAGATCAAATTTAAAAATATTTATCGATATAACTTGTGCTTGTGTAATGAATAATATGACACTAAAGGTGTATCGCATACAATGTATGACACGTATAGGTATAAATTATAATTCTTTTTACCGTAGCAGGTCAGGGATGGTAAATCCATGGCACGCTAAAAATTAAAATATTTTATATTAATACATTATAATCGGGCTCGAAAATTGTAGCACTAAAAATGTTACTTTTTTAGCTCTTAAATATGCACTTAAGAACTTTAAAATATGCGCTATAAATAGCACGGAAAATCAAAAAATATGCATTTAACTTGAAAAAATTAAATGTAATTTTACAAATTTGTATAGGCTCATAGACGTCAGGGACTGGTTGAATTATAAACTGTTAACAAAAATATTAAATTACCACTTAAATATATTTTGTAAAAGCATTCTTAAAATTAAATTATTTTATTTATTCACCTTGGAAATTACACTGAATTATTAAATTTTTTCTAGTATCTTTGAAAATATGTGAACATAATATACCCAAAAAATGCACTTTAAACCCTACATTAATGAAATAGCAATAAAAATCATAAATATACAAAAAAAATCAAAATTAAATTTCGTGTATGACATCGAAGAAGTGTGAAATATATTTATATCTCACTTTGGATGTTCTAGGACGAACCAAGAAAAAAATGCATTTACTAGAACTTCCGAGTCCCAATTATAATTATATACAATAAAATTACGATAATTGTTTCATTACAATATTGAATATAATATTATTATATACCAAAAACTTTTCAAGACACGCTCGAAAAAAAAGTAATTTTTGGCACGAAGCTTTCAAATAATTTACCACCCCTTCATAGGTACCATTACAAAAATATTTTTACTATTATACGGCGAGGGGACGGTGTTCGTAAAATAATAGCCCGCGGGTTTTTTTTTTTGGTTTTTTCACGGTAGGTACTCGTTTATTTTATTTATAGTCACGCCACCGTTTATGATGTAGGTATAACCTACCTACTCTGTGAAACCTAGTGAAGGTTATCTAGAAATGATGAGTGAATAAAAAATTTATTAAATAGGTATCAACTATAACCCGATTTTTGGAACACTGACTTACCTATAATATATATATATAGTGGCGGATTTACGGGAGGTCCAGGGGGTCTGGAGTATTCTGGACCCCCCCCCCCAGACACTTATATATGCATATATAATTATATAAGAAGGCTATAGATTTTATTTTGTACATTTTGAATTTTAAGTCCACATACAATATAGTATAATATTTAGGACACCCCCCTCAGAAAAATTTTGAAAATCCACCACTGTATATATCTATTAGTATATCTAGTTGAAGATAGAAATCTTATATTTTTACGATAATATAAGCAGTTGACACAATGTGTTTTATTGGCGGTATTTTTATACTGTAATTATACGTAAATAGATTTAAAATATTATCACATTTACCCATAGTGGTGATGATGGCTAAGAAACTGTGATTTATAATTTAACAACATAATATGTCTGTCTCTAAGTACCTATTGTGTAAATGTAAATTCTAATTTAAAATATTGAGGGAACCTTTTTTCTATAGAACTCATATAATTGATATTAAAAATAGGCGCTTGTACGGCATTTTCATATCTACGCTATAAACGTAAGCGTTTTTCCTTTTGACCGACATAACGCGGATAGAGATAATAACGACGACTGTGGTTCTCGCTCAACAGAAGCTTTTGCGCGATAAAATAAAACAGACACAATTAAACCGAACAAGAGATGCGATGACGTTGGCGTGTTTCGGTTAATATAATAACGGTACATATCGGATATGCGTTTGCCAGCAGATTTGTGTGCACTGCGCGATAAAAAAATATATGAAATAAAAAGCAACATATGCACACACACACAAAAAACTGCTTTCATTTAATAGTTTGTTTACGTATACGTGAGTATAAGAAATATTGTAGTAACACGGCTGCACAAATTTTAAATTTTTTCTGCACGGCAATTATTGGAGTAAAATATGTTCTAATCGATTAATATTATTATGCTAACACGCAGGACAGTGTAAAATTTAGATTTTGCTAAAAAATTGAATCAAATTATTAATATTGAAAATAGTAATAGAAAACATTGGCACTAATTAGTTGAATTGTTGATTCATTAAATACGACATATTTTGAGGAAATAGATAATCAAAAATACAAAGATTCAAAGAATAAATAAAAAAAAAACATTTATTTTAATTCCTACGGAGATAGATAGGTAACTAATTTTAAGGTTATTCTGTTAGTTTCTATGTACAATTCTTATTTCTTATAAACGATAATGAGAAAATATTACAGTAAATATAGAAGCATGATTAACCACTATAAGAATAGCATGATGAAAAATTTAAACATATATAAATGAATCGTAACAAACAAAATAATATAATAATTTTTTAGGTAGGTATAGCAAGTAATTTTTTCAAAATCGACTAAACATTTTACAAAATAATGACAAATTTGGTTTTTTTTACTTATTTATTATTTATGATTAGGGCTGGGATTTATATGTAATAAAAAACCAAAAATATGTACATATATGTGTAATTCAAATGGCCAAAATAATATGTAGTATAAAATAAAAAATATGTAATAAGAAAAAATTAAAATTATGTTAATGCCGTGTAAAATTAAAATTAAATTCTAAATTATTTTTGAATAATATACAAATTATTGTTTTTAATTTCTAATCAATTTAATTCAAAAATTACAAAATATAAAGATATTTTCACAGAATATAAGAATGCAAGTACTGACACAGTTGAAAATTCGTAAATATATTTTGTCTAATAATTGTTGAATATAACGTATAATCGAAGATCATTAATGTATAATAGTTATCGAACAGAAATAAATAAGATAAACCATAATCAAGTTATTAATGTTTAACTAAAATGTCCATATACTTATTTCCTATATGTATTATACACTTACAATTTGTACGAGTACTATTATCGAAGTATAAATATATAATACTACTTAACTATCGAAATTGTCAATATTCAAACATTTTACAAATAATGTTAAAATATGTATTAATGACGAAATATGTTAATACTTAATTTATCATGTTTTACTAAAAATATGTATTTACATACAAATCCCAGCCCTATTTATGATAATAATTTCCCTTTATAAAAATAAAGAAGAGGTACGGCTATAGTGTATCCAACAAAAAAAACTCAGAAACTACTCAGAACGCCCCCCCCTCCCCAAAGTCGAGCACTGACTCTCACCACTACAAACAGCGTCAATTCCAAATCTATAGCCATCTAATAACCGTCGACAATATACACAACACTCAGGGGCGTATTTAAGGGAGGGGCACATGGGGCCCGTACCTCCCCCATTCACCTATTTTATACTTATTTTTATTATATGAAAAATTTTACAACTCTACGCCCCGTGTACGCAAATTTGAACTTTTTGTTTGTGGACCCCCCCCCCCCGCTTAAGACATTTCTAAATACTCTATGCGCCCCCGCGGTCTTGTGCGCGCCTTCGCGTTCCATAATCGTTACAATAACATTATTGTGGTTGTAATAATATGTTTTTTCATGTGTCTGCCGCGCACAGCGTACGAGAGCATCAAGAGGACGTGCACGTCGCAGCTGCAAATCAACCTGTTCATGGTGGACCACGTGTGCATGATGGAGGGAACGGGCACGGGACACATGTGCTTCTGCGAGGAGGACAACTGCAACGCGGCCACCGGACCATCGTCGGCGACCGTGTCCGGCGCAGCAGCCCTCGCCGTGTACGCGCTGCGACAGCTGTTGCACCGGTAGACGCGCGGGTCCGACACGGCATTTGTTTTCGTCCCGCGTTTATTTCATCGATTTTTATTTATGCTCCCACCCCCCCCCCCACCGCCAACCAACCAACGAGTGTAAAATTGTTGTTTTCATTTGTATAATTTCACACACGACGTCCCCCATCATATTATGCCTAACTGATATAATATAATCGAAACGATAAAAAATGCCATTTGTCAGAGTTCGCGATCACGCAAGAGCCCCCGCCGCCGGCGGACAGAATAAAAAAACCATGTCGCCGTCGTTACAAAATATGTACAGTTTGTATAGACATAAACTGCGTGGCGGCAAATACATCACAAGTTATACAGATCAATATGCCGATTTTTTTTTTTTTTAACAGAAAAACAATATTCATACAGTATGTCAGTATAGTTTTTTTAATAATTAATAATATATAATAATGATACAATGAAATCAATATACGTTTATCGTTATTGTGCATGTAAATTATGTGCGTTTCGCCTAGCGTAAACAGTATTACAATTGATGATCCTTATTCTTATGCCTACATTCTCGGATCGATGAGAATATAATATTATAACAATGAATCCATTCTTCGGTAAACATTAAGCATTTGTTTTGAGTTAAATGAAAATACATACATTTATTTTTATATGATATATTATATTATACACATATTATGACGTGTATAAGTATATGTATAATAAATAACTAATAACAATGTTAATATTCACAATGAAAAAATTATAATTGTAATAATTAATAGTAAATAAATATAATTACACTCCTTTATATAAAATTTTAATTAGTAAGGTGAGTACTATAAAAGTTAATGTTAACCAATAAAACAGTTAGCTAGTCATTGAAAAAATAAACATATTATAAACACTTAAGGTACAAAAAAAAATGTTCATATATTATGCCCTTACAATTATTTATGCAAAAAAAAAAAAGAACAAAAACTAAAAATATACTTTACGGCACAATTAAATGGCAAAATGTATGGCATGACGATAAATCATTGTTTAATGAGACAATTTGATTATAACATTATTACTTAACATGAAATTAAAAGACCAAATTGTCAATGATTAAGCAAAGTTTTGACATGCATTAATTACAGATTTAAAAAGCAGTCAACATTTTAAATTTTAATAGTAAAAATATATTTAATTCGTTAAAATAAAATACAAAAATAAATATAATTCATATTTGGTATGAAATAAATAATTAAATATTTCAATCAAACTAAATTTACATAAAAAAAAAAAAATGAACAATAATTTATAGTTTTAACAGATTGAGTAGAAACATTTTATTAGGTGTCTCTACTAACATTCATTAACATAACCAACAAAGTTTTCAACAATCTTAATGTAACTTCTATTATTGTGATGTGATGTGAAAAGATGTGCGAGGGCACATATTTTTACTGTTTTGCATGTAAAATATATTAAAAAAAAACTCCATAATTAAGCGATTTCTTTGTTTTCTGTATATAAACATTAATAGTTACTATGAACAATCTTTTAATCATGTGTTATTATTGTTACAGGAAATTTAGATTAGGTATATAATTTACTTAAATATATCACATTTGTTTAAAATAGTTTACTCTTAAACTCACTAATTCCATATAGAAAAAAAATATGGTATTTTTAACTATTTTTAATAAGTTATAAAATTAAAGAATAATCTTTTATCGATATATTTATTTAAAATATTTAAATTAATAACAAAAATAACTGTAATAACTTAATGTATTTCATGAAGCATTGTGGTTGGTTTTGTTAAGACTTTAATTATAGTAGAGACAACCCTTCATTAACAAGAAAATATATATTATCTTTTATAAATTTATCATAATACATAATTATGTCTACAGAGCATTAAAATTCGATGTTTTTGTTGTAAATACTTATTGGATAATATTTACAGTTTGATAATGCTGTTGGGCTATTAAAAATAGGGTATTAATTATATATTTTATTTATATAAAAAGTTAGCACAAACACCTCTCTCCAAGTTAACGATTATCTAATGGTTCAAAAGCATAGTTAGTCATTTTTTACGTAGACTTATATTGAAAAACCAACTAATTAGAATTTCAGAAATACAACGATATGTTTATGTTGAGATAAGATAGTAAAACTAAAACAATTACTAATCGAATGATTTAATTGACTAGAATTTTAGTGAGAAAAAAAAAATTTTTAATTGTTCTAACCGTGATATACACACATAGGTATATATATATTATATATATTAAATAATGATTATTATTATTTTTTTTTTTTGTTCATTACTACAAATACTTAATGTGTCAATAAAAATTTCAAATACAAAAATTTATAATAATATACTTGTGTTAGGAACTAACATGTTAAAAACGAGATACTGTTATGAATAATGTCACAGAATACATTTTAATAAAATAAAACGAGTTTAGACGTTTTGTGCATATTCTGATGTCTCGTTAGGTTACAAAACAAAATTGTTTAAATAATAATAAATTGAATCAAATACAAACAAGGTTGTTAGTGCTCCTTTATATAAATATAATAAAACTCGCATTATTGGCTTGGGACAATTCATTTTTTAGTGTGTTTGTGTAAATTAATAAGTGCATGTGTGTAAGGTGGGGGAGAGCAGACAATTTTGAAAGGAAAAGATCATGTACGGATAGATGTGACTGCAAGATAGCAACAATAATTCTAACGCTTTCATTCGTTGACTGTGTATGATTTGGTTGTTGTTGTTGTGTTGTTGCTGATAGTAGATGAGCAATTGTACTTTACTGTACTGTTCTTGGTGGTCAATGAGGAGGATTTGTTAAACACATTTTTGGGGCTCAAGCCTGAAAAATAAAAGTTTTATTAAAAATTAAACAAATATATTATTAAAAGTTAATACTAAAATTATTAGGCATGCACTAATAGTTTTTAGAAGGTGGTTAAAAATCAGAGGCTATTTCTAGAAGAATGGACTTTTTTGAAATTGACACCACCATATTAAGTATATAGTTACAAAAGTCATAATATTCATATTTTTAAATATATTCAAACTTTGCGACAACAGTGACTTAACCTCATCAAGTTTTCTGCTGTCAATAACTGTCCTCTTAAGTATGCACCAGTGATGCAATTGTTTATAGAGTATTTATGAATTAACTCTGCGTATGAGGCGTAAAAACTTACTAAAGGGCTATCTATTCATATCTTAGATAAATAAATATAGGCAATTATATATGATGATAAATTAGTGACTTATCAAATAATCTAAACCTAGCAATGGAAATATGAAAATCGACAAATCGACATTGTGATGATAAGTATTCATAATTTCTACACTAGAATAGAATAGTAAATCAAGGTTAGCTCAAGGTGTAACTTCAAATAAATTTACTTCATGTCACCGTAAGTGTTCGCTAAGCAGATGTAATAGGTACCTAAATTTAAATATATATTAATTCCTCAGTATTTTATTTTTTTTAACTGCATTGCATATTTTTTGTGGATTATATTATTATAAACAATTACACGTTTTCAGGTTTCTTTATTTAAAATAACTGAAAAAGCTGTAATTTAAGATCATTAGACGTTAGTAAGCGGTGGCAGTGACACAATAGGATTAAGCAAGCAACGGCAACCAGCGTTTGAGCTTTCAAAGCTTTATAAATAGGTTTTGGTAGTGACAGCAGTGTCCACCAAATTACCACCCTTATCCACCAAATGAAGTATATTTATCAGTATACGTTATACCTGCTGAATTGTACGTATACAATTTATTCGTGCCCGAGTGGAAAGTTTCGTTAAAAGTGTTCAGACTAGTTTGATCATTCGAGTTATTGAGGAGCTTGTACACGTTATAGGCATTTGCCTGAATGTTGTCTCCATTCTCGTCCAAACTACTGTTGATGTAGTTATCAGCAGAGGTTCTATAAAATATAGCACCGATGTTTTACCAATAAAATACTCATCGCGCACAAGTGGTTTGCTGCAGAGACTTGTATCGTTTTAATATGTTTATTCAATTTGGAATATAAGAAAAATGTGGTAAAAATATATACTACACATCCTAACTCCTAAGTAATTTACTGTGTCGTAAGTATCCCTGCTTTTCTATCATGAACGCAAATATGCCATATTTGATTGAATTAAGTATTAGTCACGTTTTTCACACACAGTACAGTCTAAATATTTACGAACAATAACACTACAACATTTAAAGACTACAATAATAATAAAAAATAACAAAATACGACAGCTAACATTGACATAAAAAAAAAAAAAAAAAAATACAATTAAAACTTTTGTAATGGATTATTATCCAAATTTACCTGCTGCCATTTAAATGATGTTCGAAAGATGAATCATTTTCCAACAGTTCTGTAGGACTCGAGTCATCGCCTTTAGCTTTGTACTTAGCTTGCCTAATAACAACCAACCGTTGACGGGCCTCTTCTAACTCACGTTCGATCCTCAATACTTCTGATCTGTTAAAATACAAATAAATGCACATATTAAATAAATAATGTCTTGTACAATTGTACGAATAATAATGAATGATGAAATTCATTATTGAGTAAATACCTAGCATTGATTTCTTGCGCGATTCCTCCCACCATACGTTTACTAAGAACCAGACTTCGTTCTTCATCGTTTTGAATAGCCTGTTGGGCTGCTTTAACCAGGTTATCCGTCGCACGTTTCACAGCGTTTCCAGCCGCCTAATCAAAAATAATAAATAAGTTGAATGCAAACACCCGTCATCAGCTGAGATGTGTATAATTATTATTCTTAAGAAAATGTTTTATTAAAAATATTTAATATAAACATTATTTAATGAACTTTTAATAAACATTAAAATGTAATCAAAAGTAATTCAAACAATTATATTGGTTTAAGGTCATGACATTGCCATTATTGGATGTTGAGAATTACAAAATAAATAGAAGATTCATTCTGCTGTGTTGGTTATTATTACTTTTAGTACAATTTTGGAACTAAAGATTAGCTAAATAACTAATGATATTATGATATGTTAGAGAAAATTATAAATCTGTTTTTGAATACATTGAGTGTTTACTTTACTATTAAAGGTACAAAATTGTTTTATGTTTTTCATTTTTTACAAAAAAACAACAGTTTATTATTTATTTGAACTTTAATAATTATTTTTTTAATGCACTATTTTGAAAGATCCATATAGTTATCTTAAAAATATTGTTTACTTAAAATTATGCAACTTATCTTATTTTTAGATCATCATTGTTTTCCGTAAAACACTAAAAGTTTTAAAATAAAGTGTTTAAAAAAAATAATGTCAGTATTTTTACCAATAATCTTTTTGTGGACGCACTATCAGGATCAGCTTTAACCTTGCACGACACTAACAACTGTGCAGTCGACGAAGCCACCTGTTTTGCTGATGAAATCAGCTTTTCTTCACTAGATATCCCTTGCACTAATGCATTTGCTGATTCCACTAGACTGTGGGTGGCAGCAGCCACTAAACGAGAAGCTGATATCAGACCTTCTGACCATTGACCATCATCTGAACTGGTCAAAGGTCTGCGACTGACCTGTTTAAATTAAGTGTACACATTTTCATTGTTTGTTGTATGTATATAAATATATATATAAGTAAATATATTCATTAATGTTATTATTATCTTAACTCTACCTAGATATATTGTAAAAGTATCTTACTTTTCCAGAATCAATTAATTCACGTTGAGCAGCTGATGCTGCTTTCACTAATGCTGATGTGGCAGCAGCAATGGATTTAGCTGCTTCCAAAATCACTTCATCGAAATTCCATGATGCATCTGCCGCTTCCTAAACATGAACCACGAATATATTGTTATAGAATAATTTATTAAACAATTTTAGCATTTCAGTGTGCATTTAATGATGCTTTTTATAAATAAATTCTCAGTAATTTTACCACATTGACTGATTTCCTGGGACGTAAACTGGCAAGTTTTTTTGCAGCAGCATCAATAGATTCAGCAGCACCTAATAATTCGTTCTCCGCAATTATAGTAGGATCTTCAGGACTGACCCAATCATTACCTAAACAATTTCACGTATTTTATAAAATTATATTAAATACTAAAATAATGCTGTTTATTACCTTTGATGGTTTCGGTTACAGATATCAATTCAGTAACATATTGTGCGATCATACGAGAAATTGTTTGTAACATGTGCTTAGAATCAGAACTTGAATTTGGTTTAGATATTATAAACAATACAGTCTGTAACAACTTTCTGTATTCTTGAGAGATATTATACCCAGCTTGTAATGTTCTTTCTTTCAAATCAGCATTTTCAATAGTGTTACTGCATCCCTGATATAAAAAATATATATATAACAATAATGCTTCTTAAAATCTTAACCATAATTGTATTACCCTGCAAACAGTCAATAAATCTGATATAGCTTTACGTCCCATGTTTGCGGCAACAATAACATCTTCTTGTTTACCACTGTTACCAGCCGAAACAGCTTTTGCTGTAGCCATTGTTATTGGTTTTGTACAACGTATCAACTCTTCAACAGTAGCTGTTGATTTGAATGTTTCAGTCGAGTTTAAGGCCTAAAATTTGATTGTATTCAATAGTATTGGTAAATAGACAAAGTATATAATTTTGAAGGACTTATATTTAATGAAAAATCAATGAATTCAAAGTTTATATAGTTTGTAATTTTTTTTTTTTTTTTTTGTGTAGTCAAAGTATCTAAATCAATTTTTTTTTAATTTAACTATAAACTTTCATCACAATTTATTAAAAATATCTATATCATAGTGATATTATGATTCATAAAAAGTGATATTTGTTTAAACTTTAACTTTGATTGTGCACAAAGTAAATACTAAAATAACTTCAGCCTATTCCAAGTAAGAACAGGCTTTGGCAGCGACTAGTTTACGTTGAGCGGCGATCAGACAACATCTGTTTGTCCTAACCTATCTGTACGCCTGCTGAGTTGTAAAGTCATGCTCATGCGCACAAGTTGACCGCCGAAGACTGTTCTTATTAGGAATAGATTATATAGAATATAGACCATATAATTTTCTGATGAGTTGCAAAAATTATGACCGATATTTGTTTTAAAACTTTTTAATATTATTGCCTTTTTATTTAAAAATTATTGATTATACCCGAATTTCTTGGCCAATAACTTCAATAGTTGATTCAAGAGCTCTTGTTCCACGTGTGTGTTCGTCTTCCACCGCCTTTACAGTTTTTAAAAGCGAAGTTACATTTGTCACCATTACCTGAAAATTTGCAAATGAAGCATTTTATTAGGTTTAGTATTTTCAATTGATATTAATTTTAATTTGTCAATTTACTTTAGCACTTTCTTTAAGTTCATTCATTGATGGGTCATTGATATTTTTCCCAGAAGCAGCTTTTGTTGCTTGAATTAGATCTCCTAATGCGGTGGCTACATCTTTTACAGCGTTGATTAACATAACCTATTAACACATTAAGCATTATGACAAATAAGAATATTTTATTATACTTCAATATAAGCATACAAGTCATCTTTAAAATTTAAAAATAATTTATAAAATTATAATTTTGAACTTAATTCCTGCTTTAATCAAAAGTTAGTGTAACTATCAATATGAATTAAATTTTCAAAACTTGTGTGTAACTTCTATGACATAATAGTATGTGAGTTACCATCCAGAACAATGACTATTTAAATAATGATAATAATAAGTTATTTTTAATAACTAAACTAAGTTTAGATATTTAATAAGAGGGCACTATACCACATATATTATAGTGGACTTGCAGGTACTGAGGTATAGGTATAGTAGAAACAATTTTCTGCTGTTAGCTAAAATATAAGAATGAATTGGCTTATTATAAAAATTAAAGGTAAAAATATTATAAACGCATTAACTTTTTTCAATATTTTATTTTTTAAGCTAGATTTGAGCATTTTAACTAGTAATATTTACAATACTCATATCTTGCATAAAAATCTAATGTACAAACATAGATAATATTCTTAACTTTAAGTTTAATACTAGTTTAATTCGCTATAACACAAAGGCTTGTTAGCAAAGTTAATTATACTGAAAGAAAATTTACTATGTAGTACATAAGTAAGAACCAGAAAACAAATAGTGCACTGACATTCTTTTAAATATTATTTCTATCATTACAAAATAATTTTGAAAAACTAACCAAAATTAATAGAATATAATATTAATTAACATATTATCAATTATCGTAAATGATGGTAACACATCCATATATGATAGTATAACATAAACACCTACTTGGGCTTCTGGATTGTTAGCTCCCAAAGATGCTGCACCAAACTTAACTACATCAGCCAATTGTATTATTGTAGAAACAGCATTTTGAGCGGCAACTGCTAGCTGTTCCTGTGAGGAAGCCGCACCTAAAATATTTGCAATTTTAATTTGATAAAATGATGTATAATTATTAAGTTGATTGATTGATAAAAATATAATAATTTTACTAACTATTAAAATTATTACAAAATACAATTACAGAATTGTAAAATTATTATATAATTATAGATCAAGGGTGACAAATTTCTCATGCCATGGATTGCTATTCCTGATTATAATTTTGAATTATTGATGTTTCAAAGACAATTAAAACAATTCATTCTTTAAACACACAACGCGAATCATGATAAGATAAGAAATATACTTATAATCAAAAATTTAATGTTACTCAAGTAAAATAGATTAATTAATACTTAATTTTTAATAAATTAATACTAACCAGTAACCAAAGTTTTAGTATCTTCTACTAATGCCTTAGCAGTTTTTAAAATATTCTCTCGGTGGTCAGAAAATGTTTCATTTTCATTTTCAGCGTGAAGAGTTCCAGCTGTAGCAAAGAGTATTGTTGTATCTAGATCACCAATAATACCAGATACTGTACTAGCTGCATTTACACAAGCTTGGGTACCGCGTGTTCCAGTAGATGATAATTTGTGCAATATCTATTTGTACAGATTATTTAGTAAAATATTGATCAAAACATAAATAATTAATATTAATAATATTAACAATAAATAAAATACTTGTTGCTTTTCAATTTCTGTCATAGTGTTTTGAAGCTGGTAATCATGTGTTGACTTGTGATATCCATAATTTTGGTTATTTATCTGTGTATCATGGTTATACTCATACCGTTTTGTCAAAGTTGAAATATCTAATAAATTTTCACCTGTAATAATTTAAAAATATAAACATATTTTAATTATTACAATATTATAACCACTTGTATCAAATAAACTATAAAAAAATATTTTGATAAGGAATAAAATATATTGTATCTAAATTACTAGTATTCATCGATGAATTAGTCTGATCAATAAAGCCAGTGTCGTTGGATGAATTTGAATACTCTTGAACTTGAAAAGTTTTCTCAGTGTTGAATCTCTTTTCTTTTGAAACAGGAGATGTGCACACATCTACCAAATTGCTCAAACTTTCTCCAACAGCTCTGTATAAATGATAATCAAATATTTAGCCTTGTAATTTCTGAGTTAAATGCATGGTTAATGTCTAAGACAATATGTAGTTACCTGGATGCGCTTGTAAGTCTATTGAGTAATTGATTTAATGTAGTAGTAACTTGATATGCTGCATCCGAAAGTTCTTGTAATAAATGTTTATTATTTTCGTGCTGAGTTAAATTACACACCGAAACTAGATCTTCTACTGCATTAACCACTTCTCTAGCGGCTGCCATTAACTGTTCTTTGCAACTTGGATTTTCTACAGTACCAGCAACTACCTAAATAACCAACCAAATTATAATAAATATAAATAATGAAAATAACTTGAATGATTTAAATGTTATCAAGGTATATACTTTTGTACAAGCTACTAGCTGTGAAGTTGTAAGTGCACATGTAGTTGCGGCACTAATAACATTCGACTGATGTTGTGGTTCAACAGTTGCTGCAACATTTTTAGCTTTAACAACAAGAGCAGCTGTTGTATTAGCTACCGCCTTAGCCAAGCTCAATAAAATATCACGAGATTCGTCAGCCCCATCATCACCAATCTGTGTCAATACTTGTTGAGAAGCCTCACCAACTTTACTAGCAGCATTCAGTAGATTTTGACGTCCCTAAAACATTCATACAGATATTAAAAATAAAATTCACAGAGCTAATACACTGCTTGGTATAAACCTTTACATACAGTATTTGAATCAGGTTGGACAGCTTTCAAAAGGTCAGTAAAAGCAGAGCACAATTTACGGGCAGCATCTAATAAATGATCACCAGAAGGGGTTAAAGCAGCCAAAACACGTACACCCTGACTCATTTCTGGTAAATTTGTAGTAATAGATGTAATAGCTTGTTCGACGCTAGAATAGTCAATATCTCCTAAAATTTTTAGAAAAAAAAACAAGTTATTTTAATTAAATGAACTAAAGAAATAATATATAATATGAGTAAATTACCTGAAGTCAAGGTGACTACTTGAGCAGTAGCAGCATTCATAGCTGCAATCTGGGAACTAATATTTTGTTTATTTGAGTCTATTGTAGTCTCTTTCAATTTAGTTGAAGCCTATGAACATAAATAATTAATTTTTCATATTGTCAAACAACTTAACAGGAGATTATTACTTACTGCATCGTTACCAAACTCAGGAATAACAGCTTTTGATATCAACTCTTTCTCAATAGTAGTTATTATTTCTTGACTATTTGATATTGTCATACACAATGCTTTTTGTGGAGCACTTAATACCTTAATTTGTTTATTTTGTGGTCCCTGCACATACACACATTGATTATAATTTGTAAAACGTCAGTCTTACATTAAGTAATAATACAAATTAAACATACCACTGATGGTGTATGGGATACATTTATTCGTCCACTAACTGTAGTATACTGAGCATTTCCGACGTGTCCCAGTCCATAGGGACGAGCACCTATACAAAAAATAAATTATTTAGAATAATAATAAAAATGAATTGCATAACCAAAATATTACAAATTTATAATGAGAATACAACACATAATAGTAAGCTAATAATAACACAATTTACTACTCTTCTTAATAAGTAAAATATTTATAGTCAACAATAGTAAAATAGTGAACCTGACATAAAAAAAAAAATGAATTTAATTATTATACATAAAGTATATTAACTCTTCAAAGATATTAAATTTGCATTTATAAACGGAGCTATTAACAAATAAAAATCAATAATTTGATTGTATACATAAATAATATAATACTGAACAATTTAAAACGCATAACAAAAATGCATGTATCAAATTATGTTAAGGGGCCTCACGAATATTATATTTTATGTCAAAAACTACTCATTTTTAAGTTCATCATAAACGTGGTTTAAAAATGTCGAACTAAAATATTTAATTAAATAAAAAAAAATGTTTGTTTATTCTTTGGTGGTTCCCTTCAATTCTATGGGAATTCAATTTTTTTTTAATTTTTTTTTATTGAAGATTGGAAAAAGAATTGTGACTTACTATTGAATAATATTTGTAAATTTAAGTGAAAAGTAAAATATTTTTTTCATAGTCGCAGAATAGTTTTTTTTTAATATTTTAGTTCTCTGTACATTTGCTATACCTATACTAAAGAATGACCATATTTTATAACTAACATGACTGTAAGACTAATAACCTAACGCGTATAAAGTTGCTTTTAAAGTGTTCATTAAAATTGAGAGAGGCCACTCAATTGAAGTTATACAATGTAATACTTAATTGTTTAAAAGCATTTTTATAGAGAATTTTTTATTCCTAAAAAGCTTAACATAAATACAATAAATAAATTATAAAGGTTAAACTATAACAATCACATAATCACAACAAAAATAAAAATTTAAAATTGGTTACTAAATTATTGAGTATAAAACATGCACTAAATTGGTTTAAAATATTTAAAAAAAAAAACCATGCGATTGATTATATTTCAAGCATTACTAATAAAATATTTATGTTGAAAAATGAACTTAGAATTTACTAAGAACTTCAACTCGAGTATACAGTATGTTTCCTCAATCTTTAATCTATGTAATTTATATTTTTATGTAAATAGTTATTTTTGAATTGTTTATGTTTGATTGTATTAAAACAATATAACATATTGCGTTTTAAAATTGCTTACATATAATAAAAAATTTTACCATAGAAATATTCATTAGTTCAATAGATCTCACATTCTCGAAACATACTGTTTTGTTAAACTAGTTTTACGTATATGTGAATATTATTACAAATACAAAATACAGTATTCACACTAAACTACAGGTATATATATAGATATGCAATGGATGATAAACTATCAACAACTTTTAGAAAAATAGTTTTGAAGAAACCTACAAGAATATAATGATCACATAACAATGTACAACTGAAGAGGGCAAATGAATAACAATGAGGAAATGGTAAAATATACATTCATTGATTGATAGTCAATCAATATTACCTTTAAAGCTCCAGATTGTCTGCATCACGGTGTATATTTTTAACACGATGCCATGAATTCTATATTCCTTATATTCCTGAATAAAACATGTTTTTTTCTAAATTGTATTTAATGTTTAGTGAGCAAAAAGAATGATATACATACTCCCATATAACACCAAACTTTTGAACAATGTACCTATTATTTTTTTATCATTTTTATATTCAAATACATTAAATACAGCAAGTTTACTTCAAATATTCTCATTTTCCTTATGTTGTATGATTTTTTTTTATTTGTGGCTTTTTAGAGTTACACCATTTAATAATCGTGCAAATAAACTAATTGCACAATTGCGCATGTGTCTATATAGATAATACTTCAATAATAATTAAACAGAAACATATTAAAAATGAATTCTAATATTCTAAAATTCTAATAAATTTTTAAGAAAAAAAATTTAATTTTAATGAAAATTAAATAATTCAAACAAATAATAATATTTTTTTTACTTATATATTAGTATAAATATAATAAGAAGATATATGATAATTCAGTTTAAGTTTAAAACATAATGCATTTTACTGATGCGATAAATTTTAGCAATAAATAGAAGAAACATTTTGTCAAAAATAAATATTAACTTTTAAATTTTAAAAATGTATATGAATTTGTCACTGATCATTCTATAAAGCTAATCATAGTAAACTCTATGGTAAATAAAATATTGTGTACATAAATAAATATCTACTGTGATTATAGTTCAATGCATTACTCAAATTCAATAACAAATTTAAATATATATATATATATATATATATTACTATATTAGTATTACACAGTACATTAGCTATTAAGTTGGGTGTAATAGATTTTAAGGTATTTAAAATTATAATTAAATTGGAAGTACAGTAAAACTTCTATTTAACGACATGTTTTGTTTAACGAATTATTTTTGAGAACCATGACCTTCATTGTTAATCATGCATAAATCTATCTCTTTATAACAAATCTGTTTTTACTATATATAAAATTAACTATTAAATAACATACCCGTTTTTATAAACGAAATCAAAACATTTTACGAAAAAAGTTATAAAATAATAAACAAAAATAAACTTGCTAATTATTTCTCAATAATAAATTAAATAGAAAAATATGATAAATATTTGATAACATAATAAGATTTAAAATATTATATGCATTTGATGTTTATTTTTTTTTTAGAATATAGAATATAAAATATATAAGAATGAAAAAAAAAATATGTAATTCTATTTAACAAATCCCTCTATATTAAAAATTGATTTGTTCCCCATGTGACTGTTATAATATGGAAATTTCACTATATAATTATTTTAATGTACTATAAGTATGTTATGGTTAAAATAGTTATTGAACATTTTTTTATCATAAGTTGCCAGTAACATTAATAATGGTTACTTATATTTAATTAATTTCTATCGCACAAACTGAAAATGTTGAAAATTGTAGTTATAATGTTTGTGTACTATGATTCATTTACATTGGCTACAATCAATTTCTATTTATAACATAGTAATATTTAATATATTTATAAATGTACATAACATAATCTGCTTAATGCTAAATTTTTTCTTCTACACCATCATAAAAAAATATTCATTATTAATCCAATGTTACGGAAAATATTCACATATTCAAATAAATGTGGTTATGACAGCTCATAATCATAAGGTATATAAATACTAATAAGATGCAACACCCGTGTCAATAAAAAGACTATTAAATTCTAATACTAACCAAAGATATGATATTAAGAGGAATGTATAATTTCAGCCTCATAAAATCTCCTATGATGAATTATCTCAAAAATGAATTAAAATCAATTTAATTTTAAACACATATAGATAGTAATATTTATTGAGTAAAGTGAATATTTTTAAATAAAACTGTCAAGACTTTAATAATGAAATTATAGATTAACAAATTGTATATTGTAATTAAATAAGATATTCTATACTTCATATTATATAAAATTAATAAATTCAAATTATTTTCCCAGCTAAATAAAGTTTATGGTACTTGAAATTTAAATCAAAATTTTACAAGTAGCCTTACAAAATAATTTAATTTAATTATTGCCCAATCACAGAGTTATTTAAATGCCTAACATGATATTAGGCACACTCCGAGTTTACAGACTAAAATTGGTTTTAACCTATCAAATATTGATAACATGGTTAATTTATCATCAATAAATGATAATAATAGATTAAATACAAGAGGGAAAATACTTTCACTTAGATTATTTTGTTATATAATTTACAATTATATTAACCATCAAAAATTATTTATTATGAATTATGACTTTTATGTTTTTTGTAAATATATGTTTATAACACTCAATTTTTTTCTTCATAAATGCCAATTATTTTAAACAATCAATTTTTAAATTATATATAATCTTCTGTACATTCAGAACTAATTATAAGAATATAACTTGTCAGTTTAATCAAATTTGGTTGAATAAAAATTAAATTCTATCTACTGAATATGATCAAGAATAAAGCAGAATTGATTTAAAGCGATATGTTTAGTGTAAAATATTAACTTTTAAAATATCAGACATTTTATTAATGATTAAAATTCAAATATTAAGTGTTAGTTAAAAACTATAGATGTAAATATTATATTTCACAAATCTTTGTTATATTACATTTATATTGTTTGCTAATTTATGAAACTAGTATAATTTTCATAAAAAGCATAATAAAAGCTTATATAAACTATTTATAAGCTTCTAAATAATATTTTAAAAGTGATTATTAACATTATTCCTGGTGCAAATGTAGTAATATTAATTTTATTTCTGAAATATATGTTAAAAATTAACTCACCTTCAGCTCCTGCTCTCATTACTGCAGGCTTTGCAACTGATTCAGTGTTAACTTTTCCAAATTGACTACTTTCATGTTGTAAAATTGTAGCCCTAGAACAATAATGGTTTGGTTTTTACAATATTTAATTTAAAGAATAAAGAATGAACTGAGTATAATTTAATACAGTATAAATTACAAAACCTTTTTTAGTATATTAGGTAATAATTATTCTAATAATAAATGAATCATATAAAGACTTACTTAAGTGGTGAAATACTATCTTCTACCATAGTTGAACCTTCATCTCCCTCAATACCAAAATGATCTTTAGACTTTTTCTGTAAAAAAAAAAATTGGATGAATAAATAATGTTTTTACTATACAATAATCATAATTATATTCATTCACTTTTTTCAGAATAATATCAATATAACCAGATATTAATTGAAGTATTTGTTCTGCTTCTGTAGTTTGTACAGAATAATATTGATCTGAATAATCTCCAAAGTCTAATGTGAATGTATTTGGAGAGGCTCCCCATCTCCTTACTGTTGTTAGAGGCCAAGTTTTTAATATCTCTTTGGTTCTTTCATCCAAACGTAAAACTGAATCTTTTGTCACTCCCAAAAGACGAGGAACTAATTTATTTTTTCCTTTCATTTTTTCCTAATAATAAAATTTAATATTCAAGAAAATATAAATAATATTATAGTAACAACATTGAAATAAAGACATTTATAACATACTTTAACTAAGAAAAATGTTACTCCATATGTAGGTAATGATCTTGCAGTTTTGGTATAAAGAACTTTTGCATCCAATTCAGATAAGCCTACATGATTTTTGTGCTCAGAAAATATTTTTTTTTCTATACCTTTTATTTTTGTGTAAGATTGAGGCAAAAATTCCTTCAGACTAAAAAAATATACATGTTTATTTTCATTTTATAAATTAATATAAATAATAAATGTTACTCTAAAAATGGGGGACGATGTTTTGTTTCACAGTAATTTCCAAATTGAATATGTGTTTGAATACCAGCAAGTTGTAGAGCAAGTTCTTCTGTTACTGGGTGTGTTCCATCTAAAATTGCGTCTCTTGCCTACAAATTTGGAAATAAAACAAGATAAATTAATGTGTTAATATGTATTAGTTACTATAAGTCCTATGTAACTAAAATAATATATAATTAAGTCAATTACCTGAACATATAATAAATTTAATTGTACTGGATCATGGGAATCAATGTTACCATCAGAGAAGAAAAATTTCCTTCTTAATAATACAGGTTCGCCCTCGTCAATGCCTTGTTCTCTTAAAGTTTTAGATGGATCAACCCAGTTGACTGAAATAATAATAATAATATTTAGTTAAATTGTTGAAACTATTCTGGTAGGTACATAATATTTACATAAATACCAACTTTGTAATATTTAAACCACTCTATAAAAATAATTCTATGAGTGAACTAAAAATATATTTTATTACATACTAACAAGTATTTTTAAAATAAACAATGAACAGTTCTGAATTTGAACAAAAATTAATGTTTATTTTAAAACTTGATGATTTAAAAAAAAAAATTAGCATTTACAATGCATTACATAGATACAGCAAGTACATTTTAGACTAAAATTTAATAAATAATCTAGATGAGAAAATTGATTTTGTTGTTAAAATGTTATAACATTTTTTTTTATACTGTTTAATAAAACATAATAAATGTTAAATTGTAATACTTAAATTTAAAAAAACATTACTAACTTAAGGGAAATTGTTAATTATTTAAATATACCTAGGTAATAAACTTTGGATATGTAAATAATATCATGTAAAAAACACTAAGATCAAATTGGCATAGTGATCTACACCAGTGTTTCCTAACCAGTGTTCCGCGGAACCTATGAGTTCCGCGGTTCTATGAGAAATTTGGGAAAATATAAATTAATAATATTTTTAATTTGAATTATGATTCTAAGATAGAATAGCTCCAACAATTATATGGGGCCATGGGGGTTCCACAAAACGTTCAAGCTCCTGCAAAGGTTCCGCGAGTAAAAGAAGTTGGGAAACACTGATCTACACTATGAGTATAATAGGGAGTATTAGAATAAATTGATAGTGGCAATGTAATTAATAATGTTTAATAAATTAAACTGCATAAAAAAGAAGTATGATCATGAATAATTTAGTTATATAGTTGCAATAACTATTATTTTATTAAACATTATGATAATATCATTGATTATATATAGTACCTATAGATACACCATACAATAGAAAAATATGAAAAGCTCCTAATGGATACAATAGTTAAGTGGTATTAGCATATTAGATACGTAAACCGTTAACGCTAGATTCGTAACCACGGATGTAAACCAAACATTGGACTATATTATTTTATCAGCCAGTATATTCGTATAATTATAATATAGATATAAATATATCTGTGTAATGTGTTTAAATTTATAACAATTTATTACTGTAATCTTGATCTAATCGCCATCTATGAAAAATATTTTTAATCACAACTTGCATTTCATATTTTTCTATTGCATAGTATATCTATACTATATATAATCAATGACAATTTAATTAAGTAAATATTAATATAACCTTCATCATCTGTTTTTAATTTTTTTCTCAATTGTTCCATTTTAGCATCTTTTTCACGTTCACGATCTTCTTTTCGTCTTTTTAATGTCAATGTTCCAAAATTTGCTTTATTCTCAACTTCTTCTTCTGGAGTTTCTCTCACAAGACTATATTCATCATGGTTAGTGATTCCTAAATATATATAAATTATATTATAGTATTATGTTTAATTCAAAAACTTATCACACATAAAAATTGTTTAACTCATACCAATTTTTGTGCAAATGACAACCATTAGATTTGCTACTGGTTGACTATCATCAACAAGAAGGGTTTTTAATGTTCCATCAAGCATGTGCACTTTTAATGTTCTCATCTTTTTCCGATATTCCAACAAGTCCTAAACCATAAATAAGACAAAATTAATTACATTTAGGAGTTTATTTTACCTATTATACATACAAACAGTTGAATAATTTTTAAATAAAACTATATTGATCCATACGTGATTGTTATACATATAACAATGCATTATCAAACTGATAAATATAAAATTAAAAATTATTTTATAATAATACCAATCATATTATTTATATTGTACATATGATATACAGAGTAAGCAATTTACCATTTCCAATTATCTTAAACAGTTTTTGTGTGTATAAATAATAAAATGGGAAACAAAAATAAAATGATTTAAATTTTTTAGTATTATTATTCATTTAACAAATGTAATAATATGTACATAATTATATTCAGGTTAGCAAAATCCATTTATTTCATTCTCAAAATAATTTTCCTTAATAAACAAAAAAATAAAAAATAGTTCAAATAAAATAATTACAAAAAAATAAAGGTAGGTACTTAATTGACTTATTTCATATTTGTTTGATAAATGATAATTATTTGATTATACATTTCTATTATAACCAATTAACGGAGGCATATTGTAATTTATATAAATATATTTTTGATGTATTATAAAAAAAACAATTAAAAATAATAAATAAATATATTCTAATAGGTACTATACATATGAATGATAAATTCTATAATTGATGTGTATGATTTTTTTATATAACTTTAAAACTGAATCTTTTCATACATAAAACAACAAGGTGTTTGTGAATAATTAAATTCAATATTAGATAGATATATTTATTTTTAATGATCCTCTTTTAATATTTTGATATAAAATTGATTAGCCTATCTTTTGAGAATGAAAATACACATAAAAATCAAGATATAATTATATTAATTTTCATAAATCAATCAATTACAAATTAAGGTGGATACATTGTATTATTGATAATCAAAATTACTCATGATAATTTTTCAAAAAATTACATTAGGTAAACAATTCAACAAAAAAAAGATAATAAATAATGCTTACAGTCTTATTTTACTTTGGCCATTTTTTTAAGTATTTTTTTTTTTTTTATTGTTTTCTATAGTACTATCAATAAAGATTCTTGATGCATTTAAATATTAAAGATAGCATTAGTTGTAAGTCAATGTTATGAAGTTATGTTACTTATATCGTTTTTAATAAGCTTAAATTTTGTGGAACTGTCACAGGAAAAATGAAAACAAATATATCTATAAAATGTATACTTAGTAATATTTTGTATTTAACTAAATCTTGAAAATTCTGAGTCATTAGTTTAAAAAAAAGTCATTGTTAATTTAACAATAACAAAATCTTATGAAAAAATTGGTGGTTAAAATCTGAACTTAAATTGCTTTTATACTTATTAATAAGATCATAAGACAATTAAATAATTTATTCTTCTAAAATGTTAGTCACTGGTCATTTTATATGGTGTTAATATACTAAAACTCTAATAAATATATTACAATGCCTACAATTAATATATTTTTGAGCTTCAGTAATATGATCCTATAATAAATAAGTAATATGGTAGGTATCTATAATAAAGAATCAAATATAGTTTCTTTAAAATATTATTTTCAATTAATGACTACCACTACATCAAGGGTGCCCAATTTTTTTTGGAAGTGGGCTATAATTGCAATTACATTTAGCTGGCGGGCCATGTTATGAACAAGACTTTATTAATAATAATTTAAAATGCCATAGACTATAGAGTATAGATGTTGGCGGGCAAATCCAAAAGCGTTGACGGGCCTGGGTTTGGGCACCCTTGCACTACATCAAACAGCTTGCTTGTAAATAATTAGAAGTTGATTTGCATAATCTATACAACTATAAACATCAAATACACACACTTCCCATTGTTTTTAAATTTCTGAATCACACTATTAACAATTTAAATGTTATAACCATGACAACTAAAATCTCATAAATCTTATAATCTTCACTCTTATGAATACAAATGCAGTGTTTGAAATAGACCGGAATACATTAGACAGTGTTTTGCTTTGTAATATAAGCTTTTGCTTCAGTTCTGGTTGGTTAAACTAGAATTTAAGGGTTACAATTCAGAGAAATAATAAAAAGAAAATTACCACTCAGTAAGATGTTTTCGACAGTATCACAACCAAAGAGATTAAAATTATGAATAATTCTTTTAATAGAAAATACAAGTACCTATGTAACAATTAAGACCAATACAATACCACAGTCACTATCAATAATATATTGTGAGAACTCTGTCTATCGACTATCTGTATCTCTATATCTAATAATTTTGATTGTAAAAGCAAACAATGTCAAAAAATAAATAAAATGTACTTGAAATGTACTATAGTACAGCGTTACAGGGATATCCACATCTTAATTATATGAGCGTTTCGGTTCATACAATTTTCCATTTCGAGCACTGTCTACATTTATTACACAATTAGCTAAACATAATGTATGGATTTTAAACAGAAATGATTTATTATTTTTTGACAAGAAAAACCATGAATCATTAAAAGAGTCTTTAAAAATTACAAAATTTAAAACATCTTTTAAGGAAAAGGGAAATATTTTAACTACTCTTTTCAAGAGCTTGGGTGCCCTTAATATAATCATAGTTTAAAGACCTAGGAAAATATGCAATGCATACTCTACACACCCAGTTACGCGGCACTGCTAATGAGCAGTTTAACTTATTAATACACTCATCTAAACACTGATGTTATAACTTCATTAATATCCAAAGAATAAAAATTAAGTTATACTTATAAAAGAAGAAATATATGTATACTACAATAGAGTACACAAAAGTATAATAACTGTATAAGTTATGTACCTACTTTTAATTATTATAAGTTTTCTAAAATAGGAAATTCGTTTTTTTTTTAATTCAAAAAGTATTTTCATTTTTATAAAATACATAATAACTGATAAAAACAGTATATTTAACAAAACTATTAATAAAAAAAACACTGACTCACCCCATTTCTCAGTATATAATATTCTAAATTACGTCCAGGTTCTAACCAAACTCCTTTCTTTATGTCTTCGTCAGCTAAAAATAATCCATAATCTTTTGCTGAAACAGTAAAAAAAAAACAATAAATAAAACAATTACATCTCACAATAATGCTTTTAAAATTTTGAATTAGCACATCATATTAAATTAAAGAAACATTACATAATAAACATTTGTTTTATAATGCTGAGTAAGCCAATATCTTATTTGATACATTAAATGTATACATGATACGCCATGTATATATATTTCATTAACCATGTGTAATTGGAATATGTGTTATGGGATAGTTGTATAATCCAAACTTAATAAAAAAAATGTATTAATATAATTTCATCATGACATTAGTATTAGGTACCTACCACAAGATGTATGGGCGGAGTCCAAATCAATGAATTTGATTGTAAACAAATTGTTATTTATTACCTCCTAATAATGATATTAGCTTAAATGCGTACTTATAAGCTGCATTTTATAATTAGGTAAGGAAAGAAATTGCATGGACTGAAATTTGCTGAGACATGAATAAAAAAGTAATCATCAAAAAACTCATTAAAACAATAAAAATTACAAATATTGTACTTAATTTGTTGTTTAGTTGTTCAATTGTGTTTATAACTGTTTTTAGAATTGTTCAGTTAAAGTTGTTAAACATAAAACTTCTATGTATCTTTTTTGCTTAATTTTTATTTATTTCTATTTTGCCTACATAATTTTCATAAAAATCGTTTTTAAGCATGTAAATTATAACCTTGATAAGGTAATCAACTGCTATTTCTATTCAGTAAAATATAAAATGATGTTTAATTACCTACATGAGCATAGCTATTATAAATAAAGCTGGCTATAATCTCAAAGGTCCAGATTAAAGAAAAAAACAAGAAGTTAATTAAAATATTCAACAAAATATTTAATGTTTAGCCTTAGCTATTCTCCAGAGCAGGGATCTCTAACTTTTTTTGTTTACAGCAAGCCAAAATATACACATAGCTATAGGGTCTTGAGTCGTAGATATCTTTGGGATCTAGAGTTCACGAATTCGAGATCGAAACATCAGGACAGTTCAAAGACCCTGAAGGTTTAAGGGACATGAGCGTTTGGCGTGAGACACACGCAAACGAGTAAAACGAGGGGACGTCGAGTCGTCCAACTCGTCTGTGCTTATGATAATAATATTATCTAATAGGTAGGCGCCTATATTTATTGCAAAGTCCACTTGGAGACGGAACTCACGTTGATCTAGATTGGCCTCGGATATCTTTTCTCTGATCAGTCGGCAAGCGTTGTACACCGATATGGTCGGATCGAATTGCATCGTTTTGGTGACATCTCGTTCGACGATGGATATCCTCAGCGATAGCGTCGCCATCTGAAAGCGTAAAACGCGCACGGGCGCGATCAGTGTTTGAGCTACAACCCGCGCAGGACCTAACCCACAACCCACAACCCCGCCGTGTGCACCCCACAACCGGGTAAGGTACCCACCGTGTAGTCCACCGGACTGCTACTACCCAATGGGGCAGGGTGTGCTGAGAGCGTTCGGGCGGCGGCTGCTGCTGCTGCGGCGGCGGCGACGCGTTGGCAGGCACTGCGTGCGCGTTTGTGCGGGCGCGCTCGCGGGGACGGACGGTGAAAATAATAATAATAATATAACGGCAAACGATTTTTTTCGTTCTCTTTCGCGGGCCAAAAAGCCAACGGCTGCGGCGATGACGAATCGATCAGGAATCCGTCGTCGTCGTCCGAGCGGCGGTCTCGGTGGCAGTGGTGGCAGCGACGACGATCGAACAGCAGCGGCGGCGCATGATAACGAGTAAAACGAGTAACGACGACAACGACGACGACGACGAACGAGAGAGCGATGACGACAGAGCAGACGGACGCGACGACCCCGTTACCCCTCCTGCCAACCCGTCCGACGGACCGGATCTCGAACGCACAGTGATTATACGACGTCAAGAAGAACGCGACAACGGCAAGCTGCGGCGGCGGCGGCGGCGGAACTGAATATCAACTCGCGAGCGTATTATCACCGAACTCGGCACTCGGCACACCGCGTCCCGTCCCGTCCGGTCCCGCCGTGCCGTTCGGCGGCGTCTATTATTATTGTTGTTGCGCCGCCTCTCGCGTGTGTGTTGTACCGACGACGACGACGACGACGCGGAAACGGAACATCTGTCGACGACGACGACGACGTCTTTGCGCGCCCAAAAATAGAACGCGTGGCCCCGGCCGGCGGAGGCCGTCTTTTCAATAACACACGTCGCCGTCTTATTATTATTATTATTAATATTTATCGGATTGGCACGATTATATTATTTGCACGCGCAAACGATTACGCAGTGAGCACACTGATGTCGCGTAGTATCATCAGAGCTCTACGTGCACTACGAACAACCGTTTATGCAATATTATTAAAACGTGTACATGCCACCGTTTGTATATATGTATTACGGATTCGATGAATTTTATCAAAAAACAGTACGTGCAATGCACACACGTTGTCGAATGCGGTAAATATCAAAAGTAGTTATTGAAAACAATATTGGCCGCAGCCTGTATTTTTCATAAAAATTCGTATTGCACATTTTTCGTGTACATTTATATGATACAGAGCCGCGGGGGGGGGGGCAAAACCTCCCACGCCCCCCTCTACAGCACTTCCATATTATAGTTTTCAGAACAACTTTTGTTTTTTAGTAACAATTCTATTTCATTGATCAAATTATTGTAAATTATTATTATAGGTAACTGCCGGATCTGTTATTATTTAAAAAAAACTGAAAATATACTTGTGTGAAAACTATTAACGAAATTATTTATAATTTAAAATTTAATAGATATATTTAAGTCCTCATAAGACTCTTAATTATTAGTAATTTATTACTAATTTAGTAATTATTTATTCGTATTTAGTAGGAAGTAGGAACTTACGTCACAATTCTCAAATCTGTAGTTCACACTTCCAATTTCGGAATACACACTTTGTGTCGGGATTTAAAATAGGGGCTGCAATTATGTAAGTAACGAATAATATAATACCTGAAAATTGGAAAAGCAATGAAACTCCAAAAAAAAAAAATGGTTTTCTCAAACGTGTTTTAGTTTTTATTTTTTTATCCAATTATTGGTAATTGTTAATTGTTTAATATCAGAAAAAATATTCCTAGAGATTTAAATAATAGTTGAAATATTCACCGATTCAAGTATAGGTCACCTCTGCGTCTAGAATCCCTACATACGTGCTTGTATTTATTAAATAACGTTTTAAGTCATTGAAAAATAACGGTACCTACTTAATTTTTATTAGAACCATTATAAGTCATAATCAATTGTCTCCCAACAAACTATTAATTAATTACTAGCCGCTGTAAATATCAAACAAAATGCCAATTAAAAACAAATATTGACCTTCAGCAGTTGTTAAATTTAAACATAGAAAATTTAATTTTTAAAACCTTATACGATTCTATTTGTTTATGGCCTTATGGGAATGATAACTCAAAGTGTTTAAATACCAATGAAACAAAACAATTTGTTAAATTTTAGTATTGATTATAGATTTATAGCGCAGTTAAGAGGGATACAATTCAGTATTTGGGACCAAAACTCGTTTGCAGCCGATTGTAGGTACCTATCGAATTCTAAAAGATAATAAAATCAACTATGAAAACAGTTAAATACTTAATTGTTCAAAGTTTGAGTAGGCATTAAAAAGCTCGGTTTAAACTATACCAAGTGTACATAGTACAAAGCACATAAAATCATAACCAAGTGACTAACTACCTACTATTTTTGTACATCATGTCATCATATATTTCTGAGTGGGGCAAGGAACCCACGTTCTATAGTGTGATTTACACAAAATTATCATTATTATTATAAAAATGAAACTGATAAAATAAACACCAGTATTATGATAACTCAGTAGGTATCTACTGACAGAATAATGTGCCAATCATCTGAATCATCCATAGTGTCTAAACCGGCCGACCTCACCTAAGTATTTATGGGCAAGTTGTTTTTACCTCAGCAGTCAACAGTCAGCATAATAATCACTATAACAGTATAACTATATCTTATATTATAGCAAGTACCTATAATGCGTGTATCTGCTCTAAATACACTGTATCGTAATGTGTACAAAAACTCGTATTTTATATAATGTGCTAAATCGAGACTTGATTTTTTTACGTAGAAATTGATGACGGTAGTCGATTATTTAAATCGAATTTGAGCAAAACTCACTAAATAACCGGCCCAGTGGTAACTTGTAGTATTGTGTCGTAAGAAGAATATGACTTATGTATTATTTCATATTGTGTATTTCAATTAGGAAAAGTTATACACAATATTGTTATAATGTTATATATTTACAGCTTATTATTAAAAGCTTGTTCTCCAAGTTCGGAATTATTAACTCATAGAAAACTCAGAAAGTTTTATATAAATCTAAAATTGAATACAAATCATACGTATTTACAGTAAAAAGTAATTTTTAAAGTTTTTTAATTTTTTTTTTTTTTTTTTTTTGAGAAAACCACGATAAAAAAAAGAAATAAACATAAGTTTCAGTTTTTAACAAAATCCGGAAATCGGGATCATGTCTTATAAAAATAGCCAACGAATACTTTTATTTACAAATTACAAACTACAAAATAACCCCCTATAGTTAGGATGTTATTACTTATTAATATTATATACAACTACACAAGTAACAAGTTCGTAATTTTATCTTGAATGAGATATATACGTACTATCATTGACTATAAATACTAGAATTTATAATCAAATGGCATTATACATATAACTACTATATAAGGCTATTATAATTTATTTGCTGATAAAAAACTTAACTCGTTTTCGTAGGCGTACTAAAATCTAAAAGTCATTAGAATTTCTGAAATACACTTTACAATACCTCTATACATTTTGAGTAAGATATTTTTTACTCATTACTTGTATTGAAAACTATGCAAGTAAGTGGTAGGTATATTATAATAGGTACAAGTTATATAAACACATTATTATATATACGGTATTAAATTATATATATATATATACCTATATTGGCTATATTGCCTTTTATAAGTGTATGTGTATATAAATTATAGCGTACCTACTCGTATATGGCGTTTCTATACAATTACAATATACATGTATAATTTACTTTTGAAATATGTGCTTATAAAAAATGTACCGTATTGGTCTTGTACAATAGTAGCTAGATTACTGGATTTATTAATTCCCTATAATATTTTTCCAGTCTCAAACCGTTAAATTCTTTCTACATTATTTGTATATTATAGACTATTTTCAGACCATTACCATTCAGTCATCGATAGCAGATACTGCTGAGATACTCACAATTAACGTGTAAACACTGAAGTTAGCTGTAACAGTAGGTCATTGAATAAACTATTAATGTAATATAGAATTAGTATAAAGGTCATAAATCGTACTTTGAATTAACTAAATAACTTAAAATTTGAAATTTAATCTTTGAATAACTATACTAACACTGGCACACTGAGCAGTGATATTAGTCAGTAACAAATATACGTGTAACGTGTTAGTGATTATTATTTATTTATAATTGTAAACATACCAATATAAATCACGGTGGTTACTGGTTATAAGTTGTAAAATTCATATAGGTATTTCGTTTAAATATAAAATTGCGTCAATATTTGAAATTCCAATTCTTAAAAAAAAAAAAAAGATTATCGATATCTTTAAACTAGTCTAAAAAAAGTAATAAGAAATCTCATACAACATTTCAAAACATTTGGTACCTATGTTTATTGACAATTTTATGAATCTGTTATACTGCCTGATAATTTGTAAATATTCATAATAATCACCTATATTTGGCTAGGTTGTTTTCCTTTTCGAATAAGGAAAAAAACAAAATTAATTTTGTCATAACCTAGCCTCATCTATAAGATAACCTATTTGTCAATGCTAAAATGTTTTTCTCAATTATTAAGAAAATTGGATTCCAATATATCCTTGTATAAAAATAATTCTAATAATAAATTAAATATATTATTATTCCATATTTGTAATGTTTTTTAAAATTCTAACTAGAAATATATATAATAGATATAGTTATTAGTTTAGAAATACTACTTTAGAAATAGGTACCTATATTATATTTATACATATATATATATATATATATATATATATATATATTATACATATAAGTAGGGCTCAGATTTATATGTAAATACATATGTTTATTGTGGCTTGATAAATTAATTTAGGTGAGTGATAAATTCGTTTCAAGTGATTTCCAATGAAATTAACTATATTTTATTTTACATACTTTTACATATTTTCCCATAAGTACATGTTTTTACATATTTCTCAATAATTCCATTTTTTCCTGCATATTTTAACAATTGGTTCATTTACGATTTTTTAATAATTATTAATTATATACGATTGTATTTTTCAATACAGACAATTTCCCATGATTCCAAAAGTACAAAATAGTAACAAAATAATACCAATTATTGGACTTAATCTACGGTCGATATAACTTACTCCTTAAGACATAGTCAAAATTCAATACTGTCCAATAACATCAGTGGAAATCGAAAGATTATTTAGTCGGTATAATAATAAGGCAATTTTACGACCAAATCGAAGATCTTTTAAATTTGAAAATTTAAAAATGCGTGTTATCATTTATAATTGTAATCGAGATAATTAAAATTTTTATTTTATTTATATTTTATAATTTTTAATAATTTTTTTTTAAATAATTGTACTATTTAAAATACAATTTGTTTCATTAGAAACTCATATGGATATATTATATAATTAAATATATTAATAAATAAATCATATTAGTAAAAATAATAGTAAAATACCTACATATTTTGATTTTTTTATCACATATCTATGTACATATTTTGGTTTCATAAATACATATAAATCCGAGTCCTACATATAAGCATATATAAGTATTTATACCAATATAAATCCCCCATAATATTTTTTGTTTAAATTTTAAATAATATATTATGTTTAATAATTTTAAATAGGAGTAAATTACCCTGCATACAACATTATAATAAAATAATGTTATGATTTTCATTTTTATTATTTCACTATATAGTTTGATATACATATTCCTACTTATTTGAAGTTGGTATAAATTATATTATTTACAGATTGTATACAATCGAAGATCACGAAGATTTTACATATTATAATTAAATAATTTTATGGACAATTTTCAAAATCTCCCAATACACAAACGCACAGTATATACCTGCTGCAGTAACAACTAGCAAGTATATCAGTCCTAATTCCAAATTATATTTACTAACTGTTATATATAATTTAATCATTACATACCCAAATACCAGGGTCCAGGATATTGAATTGTCTGGGCACTGAAGAAAATTGCATTTATCTTTACGCTTTTTTTTTTAATTTATACAGTTATTACCCTTATCAACAAATCTATGCAGTTATAAAAATACACAATAAATTCTGAACTGTCATTACACATAACCTGGATTCACGATTTAAGGTGAGGATTTTGTATTTAAATTGTTACTCATTACTCAAACGATCAATCATAATTGGTTAGGTAATTAAAATAATACATTAATGCCTAGTTACCAAAAGCGACTATATTAAGATTTCGTTTACGTATTTAGAACTGGAAAAAATAGTGTCTACCTATTTTAGACTTAAGAAATAAATAAACACGCAGTGTAAGGTTACTCCGGTGTTTTGGCAAGCTCACAGGCAAAAAATAAATAGCATAATACCGGAAACGGAACTTACAAATTTGCCTCGTAATAATATTTTATGATTTAACATAAAAATTAATATCCAATAATTTAAAACATTTGTTTTCTTTAAACTGTAACTGGATTAAAAAAAAAAATACTCGGATTAATTAAGTTTTAAAATGAAATAATAATCAAACGTATTCAATTGAAATGTTGTTTCTTTACAGAGTTATATTTGGACAACTATTTATTTTAGTATTTTATAGTTAGAACATGGGAATCTGTTTATTTCTTACAGATGTAAACTTTTTCAACATATAAGTAATAAAATTACTTATTTTGTCGAAATTTGAAATATTTTAATAATATTAAATCAAATTCCAATAAGATTATGTGTTAAGAGGACGCCATACCCGCATGTGTTGTCTCTGTCTTACTAACGTACATCATAACAAATTTTCGTTCAGTAGAATACATTTTGTGACGTCAATTTTAATATTAAAGTAAATTTACCTATTATAAAATTTAAAGGTAAGAATATTATCTAGACAATGACCTATGCTTTTAATGATATTATCATTTTAAAGTGAGTTATGAACATTTTAAACTTGTTATATTTTACATAGTTTTAACTCACCGTTAAAATAATAATATCATTAAAAGCATATGTCATTGTCTAGATAATATTTTTACCTTTAAATTTTATAATAGATAAATTTACTCTAATATTAAAGCTGACGTCACAAAATGTATTCTACTGAACGAAAATTTGTTATGATGTACGTTAGTAAGACAGAGACAACACATGCGGGTATGGCGTCCTCTTAAGCCCATACTATTTATACATTATAATTTATACATTAGGTATCTAAATATTTTGTTACTATTATTAATATGATTAAAATAAATCGATAACTAGTTTTTATGTAAAATTATGTAAATAGAATTTTATTTAAAATATGTTGAAATTGTATTTGATTATTTATTCAAAATTTCGTAACTCGTATATGTATTTGACGCATTATTTATTACTAAATATACTCAACTTCTAATCGGTATGGAAATACTTTGTAGTAATTTTATATCAATAACGTCTTGTTTTTTAATTTAAAACAATTTCCAAAAAAAAACAAAAAAAAAAACGTCAACATAAAATAAATATTCTGTTTACAATTTTTATTGCAGTGTGTACCTTTATAATATATGAATAATAAATGTTGTATAGTATCTGAAGCATGTTAAAATTATTTTCTTTTGTTCGAACATAAACATGCGATAGACGTAAACATCAACACTACCTATTCGTATCTTTAAATATTTTTATAAAAATGTACATTGTAATCGCACGTTATGGCACTATTCATTTTTACCAATACATATGTACGTATAATCACATGTGCGGCAGTGTATTAGCGTAAACGCGCAATGTATTTTAAACTGAAAAATAACTATAGGTACCGTGCTAATATGTGTATATTATTATAATCAGCATATTTAGAAAACGATTATCTGTCAAGCCTGCAGTTATAATATCATTCAACCTGCAAAATATGATATTCTTGGATTTCAAATAATATTAAAGACAAAGGCGATTCGTTTATAAAAGTGAATAATATATTCAAATTAAAAAAATGTAAATCGTTAGAAAATCTATATCCCCTGATTAACTATAATAGTGTACAAAAATTAAACAAACATGGTGCGCGATACATTTCATTTTTTTTTTAAATCATTTCCTGTAATAAAATATTGTTATTATTATGCAGCTATATGTTTTGGTTGCCATGAAATTCCATCTTTGGTGAACAATAATCTGTCACCGATTTTTTGACCGACCGCTTCATAAAATTCAATCACGTCGGGCACGAGTTTGTAAGCAACGCTGTAATTAAAAAAAAATATATATAAATAATACTTACGTCAATCATCGTTACTTATTAGTTATTCCTAGTGAATTTTTAACTACATAATATAGCAATAACTTGAGTAAAATTATTTGGTTTAATTTAATTTTCATAGCACCTGCAGTTAATTATTTTAGTTATGAATATAATATTGTTAACGTGTCACTTATTGGAGAATAATATGAAAATATATTTACAGTATAGGTACATTGTACATTATAACATAATAGTTATTATCTACTAAATTTTGTCAATGTTTGTGAGTATAATTATATTAAACAAGGCGACAAACTTTTATTTACAAGTTGTGAGTTTATCAGTTTACTCATATATCTAACTACAACGAATTATTCTTTCAAAGCTCTTAGATCGTTTTGAGCACAAAATGTGGGTACCTATACGTCTTTATTGACAACTATATTGAGGTTTGTACAAAAAAATACCATCCATTTAACTATATAAGTTTTATTCGTTGTATACGCTTTAATCAGCATTATTGCAGGCCATTGGCTAATAACAACCGATGACAGTTATTACTGTCTAAATCTAGAGCCACTTAAATTGACAAAATAATACATTTCTATAAAATTTTATAGATTTTGGAAGGGGGGGGGGCAACAATTTATGACCGCGACCGTACCTTTTATACGTTAACCTCGTCTCACCACTTTATTATATCTTATTAAACGCAGCAACGCAGAGTGTAAATAATGTCTGTGTATAAAACATTTAAGTATAAGTAATGTATATTGTTAACGCAATTATACATCAATCGAATCAATAGGGACCCAAAAACCATTTAAAGACGCTTTTGATATTAATGACTGACGATTGTCTCTTTAAAATTACGTATACAATATAACCATTATAATTGTATGTACTATATGTGTCTATCAAACCAATTATAAACCTACATGTCTGCTGTGATAATTTACAGAGTTAATACTTATTAATTAAACATAACTCAAGTATATCAAAACAAAATCATTCAAAGATTCTATAATATTATAGTTATAAGGACTATTCAAGTATTAATAGTTTAATACAATCATACTACGATATATACAACGATGAATACATCGTTAATAAATAACTATATTTAACTATATATAAATTATTTGAATATAAATATGTAATATTCTAATATCATAAAAATAAAACAAAATGCCTATATGGTTATATTATAATATGAGGACGCTATAAGGTACTCTATATTAGTTTTTTAACTTTTTACTACGTTTTTGTTATTTCATACACAATTTATAAAAAAAATAGAATTATTATATCAAACTACCAAGTACCAACATTATTTTTTAATATTAATTTGAGTCACAGTAAAATATGTATTTACATATAAATCCGAGCCCTAGTTATTAATTATTGTTATACTAATAGATATTAAAAATAATTTAAGAATTATAAAAATAAAATTTGATTATTATTTCAATATCATTTTTACTTTTTTATCATAACTAATTATTCAATTCTTTCACCTAATGACTTCTTTTTTTAAAATTACAATAAATACAATTATAGGTACTAAAAATAACAATAAACAGCGAACTTGTTATTAGAATAAATATTAATTGATTAATATTATTAATATTTATAAGTTAGGTATTTATTACATAATTGCAAATTAATTTCAACCGTTATACGTATAGGTAATAGGTATGGAATGATAACTGATAATTATTATTATTCAAACATTTCAAATATTGAATTCTCTTGTCTAAATTTATCACATAAGTATTAGAAATATCATAAAACATTAGTGAAAATATCGAAAATACATAGGTAGTTACGACTTTTTTTATAAGTTATATATATGTGTACTATAAACAAATGCGTTGTACTCCACACACCATGAATTACATTTTAAAAAACAGTAGGCCACTTGTGATATTAGAAAAGCCTGAATTAAAACATGGCTATGTAATGGAAAATTCAAATATTTAAACAGTAATAATCTAATATTATACAAATATAATATAATGATAAATTATATATAACTATATATAAGTACTGTTTAAATATTTGAATTTTCCATTACACAACCATGTTTAAGTTGAGCTTTTTTATGCAATCTTCCTCTATGTTCTATGGCTAATCTACGCTCAAAGTCATCATGTACTCTTTCAATAGACCTTTCGACTTGCATTAATTACTCTACGTATAGTCGATTTATCTTAAACATATATAGCTACTTACACGTGGTCGGGCTTAGGGAGCTGGACATTGTACTTGGTCACTTTGTCGAATAACTGATCGTGGTCACGCTTTAGTTTCTCCCACTCTACCACCTTTCCCTGTTCACAGATCTGCGCACGAATCTTACAAAACAGCGGTTCAATGTCGTACAGCTCTTTCATGTTGTCCGTGGTCAGCTTGTTGACGGTGCCTTCGATACGCACCTGCCTGGTCTGGGGCAAGTCGTCTGACGTTTGGTCCAACCACAAGAACACCATGGAAGCCTGAGGATTTTCCGCCTATACACAGAATAATTTTGGCATAATTACATAATATTTGAAATAAATTGAATTTATGGACTTCAAATATAAAGTAGGCATATAAAGTGTAACATTTTTAAATCGATATTTTAATATAAACAGTATCCTCGTAAGTCATAGGTAATATGTATTATGTATAATGCATAGGTACATAATAATACTATATATGTAAAAGAAAATACAGGCATTTTTTATAAATCATGTTCTTGACGATACTTTCGAACTTTTTACAGCTTTTTTTTATAAATTTGTTTCAAATACTCTTCCAGATATCTCTCTATATGCGTATTATATCATTATACGTTATACGTATATTATATTAAATGTATTATAAATTTATAATGCGCCATAAATGACGAATACGAGAAACATGGTGATAATACTATGTACTTAACATACGATGGTTCTTTATACTTTTGAGGTCAGGGCCACTTTCAATTGTATTATAATCCTAAAGATCACGTAAGTAATAATAATACTCCCCCGCCATATTTAATTTAATATACTATCAGTTGCTTTATTGATAATTGAACATATAAAAAGAATATAAGAAAAAATATACGTATGTAACTTTTTAAATTTACTTGGTATGATTTTTGAAATTGTTTTTGTTTCATTCATTTTTTTTTGATACTTATAGTTTTATTTAAAATTATGCTTAACGAGTGTTCGTGTATATTGGGCAGCAGCCGAGTTTTCATTAATCATTTCTGAAATGATAATTTTATTTTTATACATTAAAAAGATTTGTGCACGGATCATTATTATTTTATTACCGAAAAACGAAATCATTAATCGTAGGCCTAATAAAAAAGGACCGCAGGTCGTAGGTTGAAGAATCCTGACCTAACTGATAGATAAATTATAATGGGTTATTATTGGTAATTATTATAAACTAAGAAAATAAGTAACGATAAAATTGAATGATGATATACGCTTTAAAACTGATATATTTCTATCAGTACGAAATTACCATTGATGTATACATGTTTGTATGAGATATATTTTAATATTTATATTAAATGTGTACATTATACGACATACATATATACCTATACCCATGCAATTTGTATTATACAACATAATATAATAAAACATTATTTACTATTTTATATTTGTTAAATATGAGTAGGTAATAAGGTTATTTAATTTTTCTTACAGTTCGAATTTGATTCTTTGTAACAAACTAGAAACATTTATCGTTTTCATTTTAAATAACTTTAGTTAGTATTGTTTTATTAAATATTGTAAACCACACCTATTTTACCTGTATTTTGCAAAACGTATTTTCTAGAAACAATTTGAAACTTAAGGTCATATTATATAATATGGTATATCTTGCTATTACATAATATAATATGAGTTTAAGTATTAATATCAATAATATTATTTACTATTACTATTAAAATAAAACAGTTAAACTAAAGATAGGTTATTTTTTGCTAAAGGTAGGTTCATTACCTATTTTTATTTTATTCAAAATCCATCGCGTAAATTGTATGCTTATATTTTTTATAACTAAGTATAAATTATATAGTTTTCTTATTAACTTATCAATTTGTTTATAAAACTACGTGTGTGGTGAATAAAATATTATGTTTGGTATTATATTACCAAATCCTTTGATTTTCTACTTCTTCCATCAGTCATCATCACAAACCCATCTTCATCCAAGCGTCGTAATATTAAACTACGGCAAGATACCTTTCCGGTGCTGAAACCCAAGAATCAAGATGAAAATAAATTATTATTGCTAATTTTAAGATCGCCACGTACATTTCGTATGCAGCTAATCAGTAATTATTTTGAAACTTAATTAAAATTTTCAACTGAATTATTACATCTTATCTATTTTATTACGCCACAAAAATATAATCCTATAGGCGAACATTAAAAGAATTAGGTATCTATTAGATATTTCAAAGAATATAAATTAACTATCAAACATAATTTAGTATTTTTCATTAAGCTCGTAAGTTTGTTTTAATAATAATTAAAATTTTTATAGGTAACAGATATTATTACAATTGTACCTTAATAAAATTCTAAATACTAAAAATCGTCAGTGTTTCAATATTCAAACAAATTTTTTAAAAAGCTCTTAATTCACACAAATTCCCCAACATAAAATTAGTAATATGAAGTTAATAGTAAGATTATTTTTAAAGCTAAAGTAAATTTAAAAAATAAATGTTATTATTGTATTTTTAACAGTTAACATAATATCATGGACATTTATACATAATACTTATATTTTTATATGAAAAATTCCCTTGGTTATGCAAAAATATATAAAGGTATACCTAATACTTAGAATTTAAGATTTTGAGTGATTTAATGCCTATTTAATAATTAATATGCAATATATTATATTTATTAGTATGATTCATTTCTATTCAATTTTTCTCTACGCTATATACAAATACACAACTGATAAAATTTTAATTTTATTATTACTTATCTAATTATTTTATTATACACGTTACACGTAGTTTGTTTTGTTATATTTTTTACAATAGTATCACAAAAAAAAATTCCTTTTTATTTTAATTGCTCAAATTATTTCCCGTTAGTGTTTTGAACAATCTTATCTAAAAAAGACATTTAACATTTAAATTGAAAAATGTCTTGATTCAATTATTAAAAAAAAATTCAAACAAGAAACTGCAGAGATACAGTTTTGAATCTTTGCTTCGCTTTGTGGAATTAATAGTTTTAGATTATTTCATTTAGAAATTATACAATATACAATATTCTAAGTAGATAATTTTAAATATTTTCGACACTTGTTGGTAGTTTTTTCTCGTTTTCAAAGAAACTTTTACAAAGAACATTTGTTCATAGTTACGTTTTCAATTTATGATCCTAAACCTAAAATTGATAAAATTAGAACTTTTTTAACTTAAAAATAGGTACATCGACTTTAGAGTTTCAGTTAGAAGTGCATTATAACTCAATAAATTTTGTCAATAGATAACAAAAAACAAAATAATGAAAAATCCATATTTGAGAAAAAAAATAGGTATCGGTATTCCAAATAAGCAAGTTGTAGAAGTTGTAGTGCAAGAGTCAACCCTTTGACTATATCTGCATTAAAATATGACTCTATAGTCTATACGTATATGCTGTAAAATCGTTAAAATTCGTATAACTACAAAGTAAATAATTATTATTGAACACAAGGTAAATTTAATTTCCCAGCACTACTGTGCTCATTTGTTTTGTAAAATAGCCAATTTCTAAAATTAACATTTTTAATTTTAGTTACTACTGGAGCAAACTTAACAAATCAGATCTTTATCCATTCACTGTAAAAACAAAACCAAAAACGTGTACATTAACTGATTAACTTAATGTTAAATTAAATTTGATTACCTTTGTTGTTATAGTTATATATATTTTTTACTGTTTTATCGGACTTATTAAATAAAAATCGTAATGCATAATAATTAATGATATAACTATGATTATATCATTAAGACAATATATCACTTATTTTAAATGTGTATTAATAATAGTTATGCTACAAATGAAACTAGGAAAGTGGTAAAGATATTTTCTGAAACGTGTTCATAAAACAGAAATAACACCGCCAATATTCATCACAATATTCAACATTAACAATAATTCTTTACTTTATCTTAAAAAATTATAGATAAGTGTTACAATACCATACTAACGTTGTTCAATAGTTTTACTTACAAAACATTGGTGACCTAAGTTAAAAACGTGTTATTAGTATACATTTTATTTGTTATTGTATTCTGTTTTCTAAATCTGTAAACTTTTAGACTATAATAAATAGTAAATAATATTTTTAAATATGTTATGCCATCTTACTTCGAAACGGTGGCCAAGCTAAATGCTTTAGCAGAAGTCACAGATGCATTGGCTACCATGTGTTCGCTGTACCATTTACTAAAAATCTCGATTGGATTTTTCGATGATACATTTATTTTATGCAGACCACTATTTTCATGCAAAGATTCAGCCTGTAAACAAATAATTATAGTTTATGTTATATAATTGTATCATCATAATTTTACGTTTACGGAAGTACAGGAAATTGTATATCTATGGCCACCTTAATATTTGTAATTTTATAGATAATATTTTTTTACCGTAATATATTTTATTAACTATATGTCTATATTAGGTAGACGTTTTTTATTTGTGTGACATAACAACAAAATATTACAGATTTTAGCTACGCAGGTTTAAATGGGTTTATTTAAGAGAAAATGGCATAGTAATCAATATAAGACGTAGTAGGAGCAGAACAACAACACTTATATGTTTTAAAAATCTAACAGTTATTATTTGAAGAATAAAATAAAATATTATGTATTTACCAATATTAAATAAAATATTTTTTTTAAGTATATTATGTACCTAAATACACCACGTACAATGTCAATACATCATCCGTCAATAATATTATGATAATAAACATTTTTCTAACCGAATTTTTTTGCAGACAAAAATTAAAAACTGTCCATTGTAAATAAAATCATTTAATATTATCAAAGATCGTCCACAGAAACGATAGAGAATACACGAAAAAACTCAGTTGTCTGCCAGGAAAACAAATTATTATTAATGAAGGTGAATATTTTATCTGGTACCTAATACTTATAGTGATTACTGAATATAGACGAGATCCATATTTAGTAAAATATTCATTAAAGATCGTGACAGGAAGTTTTTACATTCATAATAGCTCTATGATTTATATTCATTCCTTTTTATCTTTTATCTTTTATTTATATTTTAATACTTATATTTCGTATATAATACCTATATATAATAATGAAAGTTTATAGTATATTTTTGTTGATAAATGAATTACATTATATTCCAGTAGTGATTTTGTATATTAATATTGCCATAAATGTATTATGTATCTAAAAATGAATAACACCTGCCAGTTCGCATGAAAAATTGATTAATTTAATGGGCCATTACATCGTATTTAAGAGACCAATAGTTCACTATTGATTCATTAAAGGTTTAGTAATTGTTCATGCAACCTGGGATTAATATTATAATTATATAATAGGTATACCTAGTCTATTTAAGTATTAACTAATAATGCTTGTTATATAATATGTAATATAATCAATTTACAATACATCAATATTTATCTCAAGTTTTTAAATATTAGAAAATAATACAAAGCAAATAACAGTTTACAGTGCATTGTGCATATATAGTTAATATTGCATGTATGTTAAAAAAATCCACTTAAATAATAGGTATGTAGATATACAGGTATAACAGTTTTCCTTGTTTTGTTATTGATGTTTTATTAATTTCTTATAGTATATACACACTTTAGGACAGTGTTTCTCAACATCTCAACATCTCAATACGAAGATCGTCAACTAATTACATATTTTGAGTGGCTAACATATTATGATTTGAATCAATCCAAAAAATTAAAAATCTCAACTTATAAAATAACAAAATCAATAAATATTACAACGTTACATAATACGAAGCATTAAAAATACTCATTCCATTTCTAACTACGTATTTGTGTATGAAAAAGAATTGAACACAATTATGATTGCAAGTAAAATATAACTAGAAACCGACTGGAAATTTCAACAACTATGAGAATTATAATTTTTATAGTTTAATTAGCTATTAAACCAAAAATTGACCAACAGGAACAACCAATCCATTAAAAACCTACATTTAAAATAATATTTAGATTAAAATTTAATATTTGATATATCTATAATATATTATGGTATCGTTATCGTATAACAACTACCTATATAACAAATAAACGTTTTATTTTAAATTAAAAATAATTGTATTATTATATGTATTTTTTGTTTCTTTTGTATAGTACTTCTAGTATTTATTATTAATAATAATTTATGCGACAATATAAAAAAATATACGTAGAAAGACGTTGAAAAATTGATATCAAAAAAGGGAGTTGCCACAGTAAAAATATTGAAAAACACTGCTTTACAGGATAAACACTTTAAAATATTTTTTAAGGAAATGTGTTTTCCATCAAACTTTAAAATTAAATTTAAAAATGAAAAATGTAATAATAAATATTATTTATTTGTACATTAAGCTTAATATTTTATCCTTATTTACCTACATAGGTACCTACTAACTTTATTTTTTCTACTTTTAATAATCCCAACAACAGTCTACCAAAAAATATCGATCGAGTTCTACGCCCATACTTAAATTATTTCAACTGACTTGCTGACCCAATTTATGAATTATGGCAATCGACGCTATATCGAGGTTAATATAATATACTATTTTTAACATTTAACAGCGAGTGTTTACCAACGACTGTATATTGTTTTGTCCAATTTCAGCTTGTTTGCTTGAATCGTGTACACATAGTTCGCAAAAAAATTTTAAAACCGCGTTTTTCGAGCTTAAGCACTTTAGCTCTTCAGCGGACAACTTGGAACATTTTCTGTGCACGCACAGTGAACAACCGTCACATTTCACTAGACAATCGACGTAGGTAAATCGATAATTACAAATGACACAAGAAGAAATGACCGGCATTTTTACCGAAATAGTAAAAACTTTATACTTTATAGTAATGACTTAATGACAACAATTAACGAATGACTAGTTTAATTAAATACCTACCTACTGCATGTGCAATATGAAATAAACTGAAAAATATAAACCAAGCGATTAGAAGACCAGCTAAGGTATCATGATACGAACCTACCTACTATTCTATATAGAACGAGCAAATGTTTTTCGGGTGAAAACGAGGGTGACAACTTAATAACCACCTATATCGAATATCTAATGTAACATTATATTTTTGAAACTGTACCTATTATTAACTATACACAGTATAATAGTATAAAGCATATATTGATGTAAATATTTAACTACACGTAATATATAGATTTTTTTCAATATAAAAGCATAATTTTATGAATATATTATTATAAACAACGTATAATTTCCCATGTATTTAAAATCAAAACATGGACAGGTTGCATTAATTAACGGCATTATTTGAACAGTAAGTTATGTACTGAAACGTACATAACTGACGTTCTTTTCAAAAACTATAAGTACCTATACCGGGCTATCCACACTGAAGGTTTGCTAAAACTGCCGTTGTTTTAAAGTATAGCTAGGTAGGTAAGTACTTTATAATTGAATGAATTATTGTATATCTACGTCTTGTTCGTTAGCGAAGGAGACCTTGAATTTAAATCTTTAAAAAAAAGACATTTACAAAGACCTTAACTATGATATTATACTTAATTTTATATTTACTAGGTACTTTATAATATTATCTAGTTAATAATACATAAATAATTCTTATAAAACTCTGAACAGTTTAAAATATCACGCTCAAAATATACTACTAAATATAATACCAGTATAACATTTAAACTAGATACAACTGGTACAAGTTTTTTTTTAAGAAACTCACAAAACTTGCTATTGGCACTAATGACAGAATAAACATATTACCTACAGTTTATTATAATTATCTAGTACCTATACTTATGCATATTTTTATTAATATGTTATATAATATTATGTTTTGTCAATAACGCGATTTTAAAGATTATAGAAAATATCATGTATATTTTTATATATCACAATATTATTACGAGTAATTACTATATTTGCATGCCTTCAAATTATTTTTAAATTTAAATTTATACGTAAGAACTTGAAAAAATGATCCATTACAAGATATTCTGTCAACATAATATTCGATGGGTACTGTAGATAGATACTACATATTATTAAATCTTACTTCGGCTTGTCGTAACGATGAAAGACTTCGGGTGTTTAGCGTTGCATATGACGTGACCAAGCGGCCAACAAAAGGATGCAATGACTTCACGTTCAACTAGAAAACGTTAGAAAAAAAACTTTTTGAAAATAATATTGAAATAAGTACAAACATTTTGCAACATCTCATTAGTCATTAATAAATAACTAATAACGCAGACCTGAAGAATAATTTATCCGCGTTATCTACTCTATAGCTTACCATAGTGCTGAATTTTATTTTTCGATATAGAATCAGAGTGTAGTCTGTAAAAGTTATATTTATTTTAAGGCTTTGTGGAAGTCAAGACGTCGGGATACGCTTTTATCGCCACTGCGGTGGACACTTGAATGTGGCGGTATATTACTGTAATGAGCACCTGGTAAAATATCTAATCAATATACTTATGTATCTAATTAAATTAGAAAATCTAGTTCAATATTCCAAATGAAAACATGTGCGACACGGTAGATTGTATTCCTGGACACCGCCACAGCTTGTTTGGCTTCTCCAGTAAAAAAAATATATATTATTATGTAATTTATTCTACGTTACGTTGGAAGGCTATTGTTTTATTCCTTCTATTTTAAAGCCTATATAATCGCGAATGTCGAAATCGGTATGTCATGCATTATAAGATCAACCGTAAACATGATACCTATACTGGCTGTATCAAAGGTACCTACATAATACGTACACAACCATCACGCGTCTATAATTTCCGCAACTCCACAGTTTAAATATGCAAATGTGCTCATTCATTGATATTCGTTAAATCGATATTTTACAGAAAAAAAAATTCTGATTTATTATGTAACTAATATATTATAATTAGGTTAAAAATTAATTTTCTGTATTTTACAATATTAATGCGATGATAATAATAATATACTCGACATTTATATTTTTATAATATTATACGAACATCTTCTTTATGTATACTTATATACTTGGTAGGTGTATATTATTATTTATTATTGATATTCCAAGCCATTCGCCTACACATATTTCCGATGCCCCTTGGTACGTTATCAATATATTTTTGCATAGCGATATAAAAATCTCTACCATCATAAGGGTGCAAACAGCCCCCACGTATATACTACTCACGCCTCCACTCCATTACGGGACATCATTCCAACAGCGTCATCACTCAGCTTTATTTCGTTGAACTTCCCGGTAATCCAGTCAGATTCCTAAAACGTGAATGGTTAAGAGATATTTTCAGTACATAACACGTATATCTTCATCCCTATTTTTAATATAGTTACTTACTCGTGTTCATACGTTTCTAAAGAACGCCTTCACCGTTCCATGTATGTATTGTACCTCATAAAATATCATAGGTAAGGGAGGGAGTGTTCAAACACCCCCCCCCAAAAAAAAAAAAAAAAATTAAATAAAACAATTGTATTATTTAATACATACAAATAAATTATTCATAATTTTATAATATTAATAAATATTTAGACAAAAACCTCCTCCGAAAATATTTCTTACCTACGCCCATGATCAAATGTATTCATTTGTATTACATTACCTATTGTATATAATGGTTGTCAATAACGTTAAATAAACGATTTAAAAAAAAAGTACTCTACAGCAAATGATAATACCAGTATTATGGTGTACCTACATAATATATAATAATATCAATATACATATGGTATAATTGGCCACCGGGCCAATGGTATAATTGTAATATTGTAGGTAAGTATATGTAAACAAATCAAAAATGTTCAATAAAATGTATCGGCTTACATAATAGCTATCTAATAATAATATACCTAAACATAATAATATTGTATATTTTATTCTTATTAATGAGAAGCACACAATATATAGTACAGACTTAAAACATGATTGCATAACAAATCGTTAAGCTTACATAAACAAAACATTGACATTTAAAAAAATAGGTATTCATTAGATTTGTCCATATTAAGTACGTAAGTAACGTAGGTTAGTCGTCTATATTAATATTAAATAACCAGTTTTCTTAACACCAATGTCCTATATGTATAATGTATTATATGTGTAGCCTATGTAGGAAATTATCCATTATAATTCCCGATAAGCTTCGTGTTTTATCTATACTTATGTCAAATACGTGTTTTCTAGACTTGCAAAACTGAAATTAAAATATTTTATAACTGTACATGTTTTAATTTCTCGGTCGTCGATTGTATTATTAGCATTCTTTAAATATAATAACGTAAATATTGTTCAGAACCTACGCGTATACAAATCGCTGCAGTTATGTTTTATGTATATCTATAAAAAAAAACAATAATACCTTTGTAGTTATTATTACTTATTAATTAATATCCAATTTATTAATGTACAGTAAATAATTAAATCGCGATATTTAATAACTTACATAGTATACAAATGTATAGGTACCGTTCAAGGTAAATGGTTGGTACTGTTCCGATCAATCTATTTCTGGTAGAAATATAAATCCAAAGAGGGGTAGGGCTTAAGTTTAAATCAACGTTGAACATCGATAGACTTATTCTTATGTACCTACTTACAGACATACGTCATGGAAGACCATCACTCCGTCACGGCTTGAGTAGTTGCGAGTGATATTATATATGTATATGTATATTATAGTTAATTTGACATAGGTAAATCGGAGCGTTTAATATATTTTTGGGTGTGCCGTGTGTGAATATATCATAGTGACAAAAAATCAATAGCTTTAACCGTAATAGTGTATATATCTATATTCAATTTTTCATTCCCCTCCCCTCATTTTACAATATAAAAGTTGTAATGAAAAATACTTAAATATTGTATTCTATAAAATCTAAACTTAATAAGTAATACTTAATACTTTTTTTTATGGTTAAAAAGGAATAACATTTTTTTATCATGATAATATAATCTTAGATTTTGAGTGGAGAGATGTATTGGTTTTACTTATTTATTTATTTATTTATTTGTTTTTTTGTTAAAGTTCTTGGAAGTTGGAAATAATTGAGAAAAACTAAAAAATTAAATTGAAAATTTATATCATACCAGTTGTTAAAAAGAATATGAATATTTTTATATTATCTTTTCTACTTTTCTAGGTACAATATATAGTTTATGAATTTTTTTGAGTAATGTTTGACTTTTAAAATTTTTTCCATTTCGATACATTTATTTTTTATTATATTTAACTGGTTCAGAAATATCAAAAATACATAACTACAATTTTTTTCAAACGTTTTAAGTTCAATTTTTTTTACTCAATTTTTTTCGTCAAAATCATCATTATTTGAAATAATGTTTTACTTAAAAGTAAATTTTTATTTTTTTTTTTTTAACTTTAATACCTAAGGTTTGAAAATTGAATAGGTGCAAATGTTCTTATGATAGTATTCTTACTGTAAGTTTAAAAAAAGCTAAGCAAAAACCCAAATTAATTTATTTAGACCATTCGAAAATAAAATTTTAACTAATTGGATGCTTATTCAAAAAATTATAATTTTAGTTATTTTGTTGTAAATTTGTAATTTGCAAAAAAATATTAATCTTTAAAACTTTAAACATTTCACTTTTACTCAAAAGTTCAACTAACATTGTTTACACTTACTGAAATAATTGTATAAAATAACAATATTTATAAAATAAATAAATAATATAATTTAATTTAATATTTAAATATTAAATACTGCAGTTTTTGCCAATACTGTTTTTCATACATTTTGATCTATAATAACCGGTTTAGTTACATAGATTCGCATTTAATTATTAAAACGTAGGTTACCTTTGCAAATTGTGTAGTTTGAAACTTTGACGTATAAAACAAAGAGTATAATAACTAATATTTAGACAACAACTACCTGTAATGTAACCTATTATGATTTGTTTACAAGTGTGAAGTTGTTTTTTTTTTTTTGGCACATGGCCTGAGCCTAACACGACTGAAATAATACATATTTATTTACATCAACGATATACTTAAATTGGATGTAATTAATTTAGCGATATTTGTATATATTTTTTATGTGACCTTGATGAACATAATAAATAGTATGTACAGACGAACTGCAGTGTTCACTTGATTTAACCACAACCCGATTATCGATAAAACTACGTCTCAAAACAAAAAAATGTAATTAAATAAAAATATAAAACAAAATGTAACGTAAGCATTATAAATGTACATAAAATCTCCTAACGTGTCAACTTATTTATTTAAAAATTGTACAACATATTAATATTTACAAATAACTTCTTCGACATTATATACGTAAATGTTTTTTATTTATTATCGACGACAAATAGTTAAGTATACCTTATAAATCCAACAGTTCTATAATCAACGTGATACCTATAGATTCTCATCTGTTATATGCATGTACTTTCTGTAATATAAATAATAATAGTTAACCAGACAGTTAATACAAAATATTGATATAGTTAATTATGATGATAATACTTAAAATAGTGAACTATGAATAAGTAACCGTTCATAGAAAAAAACGTGGTTTTTTCTTAGGTAAATCTTTCATTATATGCTCTTTAAAAATTTTACGGGTGATTATTCAATGGTGGCTAAACCATTAGGTCTGCAACTGTCATTGAATTCTGAAGGTATTTGCGTAGTAATTTTAACATTAAAAATGACAATTATAATTTAAAGGGCGTCATAGATAGTGTCAAAAGAACGTCAATAGGCTTATATATGTTTATATATAGTTCAATTTTGCAATTACTTATTGCATACCTACCTTACTAGTTACTTTATTAAATTGTATCTAAATGTATAAATATATATTTTTTTTTTTTGTCATCAAAATTTGTATCATAATAATTAATAATAATTTATTTTTGACCAATTTGGATTACAGAATTTTTTACTTAGTTAATAATTTATTATTAATTATTAAACTTTACAAAAATATTATATATTCACATTAAAATTAAAAACAAACATATTTTATACCTACTTGATATTATTATTAGTGGTATTATAATATTAACAAGCAAATTAATATGTATACATATATATAATCAAAATTATTGCATCATGTTTAGAAAATGCTAATTTAATCATCTGGTAAACAATTCAAGTGTCTACGATTATTCGTTTTTGAGTCGCACAAAAAAAAACAAAAAACAAAATACTTTTTGTTACCTAGCTATTCCTAATAATTTTGAAAAATAATGAGAATTTTTAATATCTATCTCTTAAAAGTTCCAACTAGATTCAATTTCTATCAGTAACTACACTCAAAGTTAAATATCGAAACATTTTATCTATTTTCATATACACACAATCACACACTATAAGTGACTAACTTATTTTTATAATGATAACTTAAAAAACAGAAATTTTAGAAAATTGCCTATATTGAACTCCTTAATACGACCAATATTGAATCTCCTGGTTATACAAGAAATAATCAATTCTTCAAATAAAAGTATCCTAAATATATACCAGAGATTGGATTGTGTGTGAATTTTCAAAGATACAGATAACATCGAGAATAATGTAATTATTTGTTAATTTATTTTGAGTTGGTTATTTATTCAGAATAGTGACCGAAAACTCTTCCAGTATGTTATATTGTGAAAGATAAATCTAACTAATATTTAAACATTTTAAACAAATTAAAATACAAGTTCTTAAAAACGGCATTCGTACAATATATGATCTACCGAAAAACAGGTACCTATCTACTGTCATGATTTTGAAAGTCTTGGCAATTTGGCAATTGATGTTTACCAACTTATTGCATTCAAAAATATTTTTTGAATTAAGTATGCACGCTTATTGAGCGTCCAAAAATAATAAAATCGGTTTTATAGAATACCATCAAAATAATTATAGTAATACTGGAAGAGTAGTTGAACCCAGAATCACAGGTGACATAATTGGTAAGTCAAATTAAAATATTTTAAATACATTTGGTTTTCCTCTTGATAAATGAGCTGGAATAGCAACAGACAGCTGTTTTGTAATGATATCTTAAAAATGTTGAGTATGAGCTGTAAATATATTATGAGTGAAAAATGAAAAAGTAATAAAATGTTCGTATTATAGCTAAAACTAATATTAAAATTTGTCAATTGCGAAAGGATGTAAAATCAAATTCGTAAAAAACGCTTTTGGTTTGATAAAAAAAGTAATACATACATTTTTTCAGTTCTTCTGCAAAAAATAATGTTGTTTTGAAAAAAACTTCAAATTTTTCGTTGCAATGCAGGTGGATATGGAACTAGATAGGTAAAAATGTACAATAACACGATTGTACTTATATCACAATTTTCTTCAGAAATTCAGGACTATGTTCAATAATTGATGCTTTAAATAAAATATCGGACATGCAGTGGGAACGATATTGACACGGCATATATAATAAGACATCTATTGTTTATCTAAATCAGTAGGTAACTGCTCCTGAGTCCTGAGTTTCTTTTAACGTTAAATATTGTTTCTGAAATGTTTAAAATACCATCAGCAATCGCTAAATTACCACATTCTAAAAGTCGAGGTAAATATTATCAGCTACAACATTAATTAAATCTATAATTTCCATTTTGAAAAAAAAGTGTTTCAACACTACCTAATAAGTATTTCAATAAAATATTCTAAAACACAAAACATCAGTTAGACAATTTAGGACTAACAGACATAAACATCCCAAGATTAACAAGTTTAATGAAAAATAGAGAAAATCATCCAGCTGAAATACTTGAATAGTATTGCAATATTGTCTTTTTTATTCCTTTTTTTTGAATTAAATGATTTGGAATAAAAATTTGATGAAACTTCAAACTTCAATATTAGTATATTATGATATTGGTGTAGTCCCGTCGATTATAGTTATTGAAACAAAATATGTTTTCAACGACAAGACTATAAGATAGAAAATAATAAACTAGAGTTTGAACGTAATGTACATAAATAATGAGCTATATTTTATGGTTAAAAAAGAATAAGTAGAATATAGATGCATATTACGCACACACGCTCTATTTTTACATTACTACAGATCGTGTATAATATGTTTTTTATTTTTTAAATAATTATACTCAGTATTTACTAATTTGGTAACAATATTAACATAACTGTTTTGTATAAGTTATTTTTTATCACACACACACACACACTCGTCCATATAATTAAACATATTTTATTTTTGTGAAATATTCCCCTGCCCTTTGTAATCTGTTATGTAAATCTGAATCCGCACCTGTGTCCATACCTATATTATTGTTTTGCTTTAAACAATATATCACTATTCATTATCTTCATACGAGACACGACTTATTGACACCTTTAATGATTAATAGGTACTTCATAGGCACTAATTATACTTAACTGGCTGTATGTACAATGTTAACTCAAATAATTTTATATTAGTAAGCAAATTATTAGGTATTAACATTTTTCGTATTATTGATAGCTTTTAATATTAAAAATAATTGTTATTTAAATCACTGGGTAAATAAGTCATAAATATTGTTTATTAATACTCATAAGTTTGTATGTAAGTACAACTGTAAAAGCTAATTATTCATAGATATAATATATGAATGACGAAAACAATTTTTAATTAACATCGATATATTGGTATAATAAACTAATAAATATAATATAATAATGATACTATGATAGAATTAAAAAAAAATTCATATACACACACCATAAAATCTTTAAATGTTATTGTTTATGTAGTAATATATACAAAACGAAAACTTACAAGGTAAAAACCTTTTTATTCGATTTCTGAAACTTGCAGTTATAAATTCAATATAATTTACAAAATACTAAGTAGAAGTTTCGTAAAGTATTCGAATGAATGTATTCAAATACTATTTTAAATAATTTTTGATAAAAATATGATAGATCATACTTATTCAAAATAAATAGTTAAATAGGTTTACTAAATCGATCAAGGCTTATACTAGTATATAACCTATATTATATAAATAACATAGTATTAAAAATTAAATCATACTGACCATCATAGGCAAATATAGGGGGTTTGGGGGGCTAAGCCCCCTGAGGTTTCAATTAGCCCCCCAAATGTATTCCTTAGTTATGTACCAACAATTTTGGATCATTATTCACAAATATACTATTTTAAAAGCATAACACTAATTTTTTTTTTTAACCTAAATTTTATAATATCATTTAATAAAAAGCTTAAAATGATTTCTTCTACATCATTGTTTTTATTTTACTGTTTATTTTTATATTTGTAGTAATATTGTAATACTATACAATATATTATTATATTAATAAACTTTAGTTTATTTATTCATTTTTATAGAAATATAATTAATTCCTACACACTGAACGCTGGCTGATTTTTATTTTTTAAATTTATTTTTTATTTTTACATTAATTTAATTAATAAAACCAGGACAATTTTGTGAAAAATTGGTTAACTGGTCAAAGAACTGCTTTAGACGACTAATCTAAAAAGATTAACTACCGTTTAACTCTACCACAAGTTCTAATTTTTCGAAAACTAATTTATGGAATATTAATATATTATTCTTCTATTATTTATTTCTTAATTGTACCTATTGAATATTGCAGTGTTACAATTTGTCAATTTGTAGTAGTTAATTCGATTTTAGCAAATCGATGTGGCGCTGAGGCTTATAAATTTAAGTGCAATGGAATCAAATTATTTACACACCCACCCAGTAGCGTATATAAGATTTATTTTCACTATAAGCCGATTTACCACCAACATAGCTACAACTAGAAATATTTTAGGGGCCAGTGGGTTTTAATTATGATATAAATAATAAAAATGTAGGAATTTTAATTTATAAATACATATTTATTATTACTTACATTATATAATGAATTAAGCATTTTTCAACACTAGGCAAACTTGTTTTATGCCTGTATCACCTATAAGTCAATGTAAAAAAAAAAAAATAGTTGATTCTTTGGTGATTCTATACAAGATTTTTCGACAATTTTGCATTAAATTTGAATTCACTCGTAAAGCACTCTAAAAAAAATTATATAACGTTCAATGTTTAAGACAAGTGAGCTTTGTATAATAATCAAAATAAAATAAACAATTATTGCTTTGTAAGTAATATAAGCTTTAGCTATTTGTTTTTTAGAGAAATATGAAAGGATACTTCTTTAAATTCATTGAGGTCCTCTGATTAAGTATTAGTTTTTAATATTTCTTGACTACAGTTATCATTATTATTATTTTTTGTCATTTTTTGTCGTAGTATAAATGTATAATCACTATTATTTTTACGACTGCATCACATCGATTCAAGTGAATCATACCTTTCAAAAAGTTGAAACGATTACGCCCTAAATGTATTTTAAGTAACAATTTTTAACAATATTAAAGTTAAAGATTAGGTACCTAATATACTCGTATATAGGTACGTAAAACCACTAAAACCTATATTATTTCTAACAAGTTTTAAAGTAATAAAATTATAAGTTATAACTATTATCTCTTATTCACAATATTTTAGTGTGAACGTTATCAACATGTAGGTACCTATATTTTTAAAAAAATGATCATTATAGAAAATAATAAGTACCTACCTACCTACCTATAGACACTCGTAGTATTCAACTAACCATATTCCCTCTTATAAGCTATAGTATTCTATTTAACTATTTGTAATATTAATAAATAATAATCTACATTATTATGTATCCTTTATTAAGTTTATAAAATATATGCGTCATTATTTAATTTAAAATATCAACCTATAGTTTTTATGCAGAGCAAATAATTTTCGAATAAAAATCTGAGGAAAAATAAAAAAAAATTGATTCGATAATACCTACTGTTGTACACAAAATAAATACCTAGTTCACTTGTACAAGAACAACTGGAAAATTAATGTTATTTATTATATTGATCCTTGATCCCCTCCCATACTTTTTTTGAATTACTCCACAGTAATTGACACAACAAACAACGAAAACAAATATTTGAAATATTGGTCTGTTAAATACGCAATTGTCGTGACCCAGGCGTAGCTATGTATAGGTATATATAGTGTTTGATTACCCACTGATTAGTATACTATAATATTATACGCGACTGTTCGTTACCATAATAATACAATATTATCCATCTAATTTAATAAAGTATTGTGATCTGCCCGACGAAGACGCTTCCGCGATGTCCAACGAATTCCGTTCCAAATTCAATCATAGGACTGCACTAGCGGTGTTCGTGTTCGTGTTTTTTGAATTGCTGAAAACGAGTCTCGGTGCACCGCTGTTCAGTGATAGTAAATCGTCAACGAGCAGTAGCGACCAACAACAATAATGTATTGATTAAGTTTACAATAGCTATATAATATTTGTACTTACTACAGATACTTCTGATACTTATAATAATATAGTGTTTGTGTGTAAATGGTACATAATATGTATACTTGTCTAATAAATGATTTGTTGACATGATTAAAAGAGTACGTATTTATGTTTCATTTAAGTGTTTTAAACTATAATAGCAAGCTCAATTAATATTATGACGTATAATTATTATATTTATATTTGAATTACCGAGAATATAATATTTATAAACGATTATCATCGAACAGAACTGACACGGTAGAGCCTTTCTCGCGTGTCTCGGTGGTGAAGGTTGCAGTGTGGTTGTGAGAATGATTCTGATCAATCAAACACCAAATGTGCTGTAAGTGTTTTTATTTAAACGAATATTCTAATTTTAATTAAAAAGCGCATGTATATTTCTTAGACTTTTTTTATTTCAATGTACCCAAGTTACTCACATGAGAGTAGGTGATAATTAATAATTGATAATTTTTCGCATTTTTTACTACGAAATAATTTGCAATACTTTTTTTATTACTAAACGAGAATCACCTTTTTTACTGCAAATAGATAATCGGATAATATTTTTTTTAACGCTAAGCATCAAAAACGAATAGTTTCTGAGTTTTAAAACTATATAACGTATAGTATATATAATACATATTATGTATGTGTCATGTGTCATGTGTGTAATAAGGATAATAGTCCTTTACAGTGTTTTTATAGTAAAGATAAAATATATTTAATATTTAGATTAGTACTCGAACAACTTTTACAAATTATAAAATTGTGATCAATTAATATTAATTAGTATAGTTTAAAATTAAACAAGTTCACACATTTCTAAGCCTGTTGCCTTGCTATCATGAACCAATATTGTCTTTTATATACTTAAAAAAACTCAGAAACTACTAATTCGAATTTCAATTTACATACATCTACATTTTCGAAAAAAAATCTCTTTACACATTTTCAACAAGAAAAGAAATTCTAGTATGACAAATAAGTGTAAATCGTCACAGAACACCCCTTAAAATTTAAATTGCAAAAAAATAAATTCAAGGATTTAAAAATATTAGTGTTTAAGGTTTGAAAAATTTAATAAGTGGCCTATAAGTTATGAACTTCAATTAATCCCTCTCTACAAAAATAAGGCTGTCTATAGGATGTAGTTTAACTTTAAATTTATGTCATACTAAAATGATATGTACGATGTACCTATACATGCATGAAGTTAAAAATTTATATTATCGAATCAAAATAGTACCATAAATAATATTGAGAGACTACATTTCCTACTATTTCCATTTTACACTTTTTTCAAGAATCACGATTTCCTAACATGAATTCTGATAATGATGGTGTGCGTTTAGAGTGTTTATACACTAATATAAAATGTTTGTTCTAAGCATATTACAATTAAACAACAAAAAAATAATATTACATCAATATGCTAATTCAACTTATAATAATCAACTATTTTTTTATTTTGTATTACAAATTGTATAGTATATTTTTAAAACTATAATAAATAATAATTAGTTGAAAATATCAAAATTATTTGGTTTTTGCGATAAAAAGAAATATTTTATCATTTAAACATTATTATAAAAACTGCTCGTTTTGACTAAGATAGAAAGATTAAACAAAAAACATTGACAACTTAGTAGTTTAGGACCAAATCTAAAGACATTTTATGACTTCAAAATCAAATTAGGTATATTTATTAACATTTATGATCGATTAAAAATAGGTACAATAATAAAAAAATGAATAACTTGGTTTAAAACCTATTATCTAGTTAGTTCAAAAAATCACCTGGTTGGAGCATCAAAAACTGGTGTAAATAACTTTTCTTAAACCTTGTAATTGATGATGACCATTTTCTTATTTAATTATATTTTAGTATCTAGTTTGAAAACAAGTTAAAAACATATTTTGTAAAAAAGAACATAAACTGTATTGATTTTAAAATGTCTTTATTTTTTATATAATCTCACAGGTAAATTTAATTTTTATACTTGACCAAGCAAGGGTCATTACATCAATAGTATATTTTAATAGTTATCTTATAATCTAGAGTACATTTTTAATTCAATTTAAGCAAATTGTCAACTTATTTAATGAGAAAACCAATTAAGTACTTCTATGGGAATCTATACCTTAAACATTAAAAGTATAGTATCATAGGTAGTAATTTAAATAATATCACTACACACCTATATTATAATATAGTTAAACATGTATAACACATAAGTAACATAATTAAAACTGATCACATAATATAATTAACACATAATACGTAACATATAAAAAAAGGAATGACAATAAACAAATAATAATATGTTCCCTAATGGTTATAGGTAACACATATGCAATTAGTCTATGAAAATTGATGTGCAAGTGTTTTATACATAATAATATAATTATTAGGTACTTTGCACATTTTGTTTTCTTATAGATAAATGTTTTACAGACTTTTGATTACAATGTATTTGTATAAAAATAATAACAATCTAAAGCATAAAACTTATTAAACCAAATTATAATAATTAATTATAATAAATGAAAACTCAAATTCGATTATGTTATTTTTATGAAAATTTTTTATAATAAATAGGTAACAATAATATGAAATAGATTTTTTTGATTATGTTAAACAGATGAATTTTTTAACATCAGACTTATTATATCAGAATAATTATTTATTAATCTTTCCTTTTTTTTTTTTATTAATAACACGGTTTTGTAATTTTTTTTTTAAGTTTAGAGTAGGAGAGCAGGAAAATACTACGAATTGTATTACCCCAGCATTTAAAATCCATTTGTTTTTTTTTTTAATATCATAATTAGCGCTTAATAATAAATAAATATTTTAACTAATTTTTCAAAATTATAATGTTTAGAAAACTGTAATTTTAAATTATAACATACTACTTTTATGTTAAAATAAGAAATGTACAAACATAAAGTTGTAATCTAACAGTTATTTAAAATGTTATCATTGTTATTATAATTAATATTATAATATTTTATATTAGGTATATTATATATTAAAAACAATATTACAAAAACAAAAAAAATAAAATAATATTTGTATCAATTATTAACAGAAAAAATGTAAATGATCTAAATAAGTAAGAAGCCAGAGTAAATAATTTAAGACTTCAGATATGTTATCAAATTCCACACAATTATACTAGTATCAGTTTGAAAGACATAGCTATAGTTTTAATAATAAAATATAATTCACAGTTAAACATTTACAAAGTATACTTTAATGTATTTAAAATAATATAAAAATAAATGATAATTTTAAAATAATAAGTCTTCTATGTTAAAAAAATTCATACTGCTTATATTTATTTTTGCACAATACATAATATGCATACAATGCTATGTTTGAGTAAGAATTTCATATAATTTGGTTTATGAATATATTTGTTATACATATATGATATTAATAAATCCGTATAAGTTATGATTTATTTATTTAAGAATAATATATTGTTCAAAGATTAATTTCTTCCTTATAAAAAGTAATCATAAAAGTTAAAGTTAATATTTAGTTAAGATTTAGTCTTCAATGAAGGTGTCATTATTGTGTAAAAGATTTTGTTTTTCCGGACAAGGTGGTCTAAAAAAAAGGTTTATTAAAAATTTAAAAATTATGAAAATTATTTTTATCAAAAAACTGGTTCATTACTTGTTGGATTCAAGTTGATTTCTTTGATGAATACTCATATTTAAAACTCCTTTGTTCATGGAGTCACATGTCCACAAAATAGCTGTCAGCAACAAAGCAGCTAAAATCCAATAGATTAATATTATACAACTTAACAATTTAAATGTATCTTTGTTATAATCTTAAATTATAATAATTAACGCATTGGAAACTAATAAATTTCATTATTTAATAACTCAATTTGATAAGAAGAAATTTAAGATAAAAGAAATATACCTAATTATTTATTTTGTACAGTTATGTAAAACTAAAAATACTAAACAACTGAAAATATAATTGCAAAAAATATATATATTACAATAAAACTTCTTTTGCTTAATAAAATATTAAAATATAATATTTACCTGATAATAAAAGACAGAAGAATAATTCCACCATATAGTAACCATCTGAATCAACAATTATACCGCTTAACAAAGCAACAACTGCAAGACCAAGATTTTCAACAGACTGTGCTCTATATATTACAAAAAAAAATTATATTAAATAGGGAATCAAAATACAGTTAAATTTTTTATCAATGTCTAAAATAGATTTTTTTTAATAAAAAAATTTTTGTTTGTTTTCCTTACTAATTTATTGATTCACATAATATACTAGATTAAACTTTGAGTTTAAAATTAAATTAACTTCTGAATAAAAAGAAATCTTAAATAAATCACAAAAATATATTAATTAATATCTATATTGTATAACAGTTTACAATGATTTGACTACATTATATTTTATTTAAACTCATTTATATATATGTATATATTTTATTTTATGACTATCCCTCTTATATCATCTATGTAAATAAACAACATAAACATAATTAACTAGTACAAGTATAATATTAACATACACAAAATACTTACATGCCATATGCTGTTCCCATTTGATGTTCAGGAATAACCATAGCAATAAGAGGCCATAATGCACTTGCCAACATCGAGTAAGATAATCCCATTGTGAACTATAAGGAATTTAAAATATTATTATGGTTATACATTTATGTTTACAATTTAAGTTAAATTGTTATACCATGGCAATATAGGGGTTTACAAATGTAAATGCCAAGAACATATGCGAAACCAAGGTACCAAGAATTGATAAGAATACCCAAAATAGATTTCTTCCAGTTTTATCAATGACTAAACCTAATCCTGGTGCACAGATTGATGATATTATATAAATAATTCCATTAATCAAATTGGCTGAATCAGGTGAAAAGTTATACTTTTTTTCAAAGAATACTCTGGAAAATAAAAATTTACAGTGAGATATCAAATTACAATAATTATTAGATAATTTAATATTTTACTAAAAATACAAAATTTCTTTTGTTACACAAAATTAGACCAAAACTAAAAGTTAAATCATTTTAAGAAGTGATTTATTCAAAAACATAGCAAGGAGATTAGACAATATTGATTCAGAAATAATTTTAAAAATGTGATCAATAAAAATAAAGTTGCAAAAATATTTCAAATCACAGAAATAACATATTGAAATTATGTGCTGACACAACATTAATGATTTAACTCTTTATTAAGTACTATTTTAAAAATCATAACATTATTTAAAATAAATAAAATAATACAATCTTCTTACTTTCCTAATGCAACAAACGGAAAAATTGATGTGTAATAGAAAACAATAATAAATGTAACTATCCAAAAAACTTTTGGAAAGTATCGCACATCAGACATTTTGACAACTTCAGTAGCATCTGGTTTTTTTCGATGAAGTAACTTTTCGGCTCTTTTATCTTGCCAAGCAAGTAATAAGGCACTTACCAATGATAAAACACAGGTCAAACTTGCTGATATAAATTATTATAAAAATAAATTAATAGATTTCAGTAAAATTATGATTTTCATTAAATACATACCAACTAACAAAACAATTGATAAACTTTGATAGTTAGGGACACTTATTTGTTTTTTTACATATCGATATAATGGTTCCATAACTATAAAATTCACCGTTGAACCAACTCTGGCAAAACTTATTTGAAATCCAAATACCATATTTAGTTCTTTTCCTTTAAACCACAATACTGCATAGTTGTTTTGAGCAACAGCCAATGATTCTCCGCCAATTCTGTTAAAATAAATTATTAGTTTTTATAATTTTTAAGTATTTACTTTTAAACTCAAATTTTAATATAAAACACACTTTTTTATTTTAACGATGTCTATGGAAATGAATAAGGAATATTAATTTATTTAAAAAATAAATTTGTATATAAATGTTTCATATACATTTTTAAAATGTAATGTTTGAGTAATATTATATTATATTACTCCACACATTTATCAATATTTGTTTTATATAACTACCTAGTTTTAAATATTAATTAGAAACAAATTTTAAGAAAAGTCTACATTTTTTAAAAATTCAACAAATTTGAGTATATTATAGTATTTTATTTTATTATTACAAAAATATTATTTTTCATGTATAAATGATCAAAATAAATCATTTAACTATACCTAAAATTAAACATTAAAATATAAATTATTCATTTTATAATTTTTTTCTTCATAGTATATTGAAATATCCGTAATATTTTAATTTATCTGAAAATAAAAACCAAATTAAATGGTAATATGTTTTACTAAATTTATTTTTTAAGGGATGGATTAATTATTTTGAATTACACATAATATATTTATCCTTATTCCACAGATTTTATTTGTATTAATTCAATATAAAGATGTTTAATATATTTAATTTATTTTTTTGTTAAAATGACAAAAGTTATTTAAATTATATATAATAATTTAATACTAAAATACAATTACCCAAATATTAGACGGCCAATTATCATAAGCCAGAGGGCATTCAAGTATGCACCAGCAGCAAATACTATTTGGCCAAGAACAACCAACAATGCGTAGATGATGGTACCTAAACGTATCCCAAAAACACTAGAAACATTTTTAAAAAAAAAGGTTAAACAATTATCTAATATTAATTTACTATGTTGTAAATTTATTTATTTATTTATTTTTATTAATACAACTAAAATTTACCAATTTAAACAAATATTTATAACCTTAAGATATGCTCTTGCAATTAAAACATATGCAGATAGATCTTATACTAAATCAATTTAACTTTAATTTATAGCTAATTAATTATGTTTTAAAAAAAAATACACGTAAAAATAAAATTCAAATATTATTATATAAATATTAATAAAATAAAAAAATTATCTTTTATTTATATTTATACATATTTAAATGAAATTTATAATCATTGCGTTTTACAAAAGTTTATAAAAAATGTATATTATTTGTGTACCAGTAAATGAAAAAAATCCTTTTTTTTTTAGAAAGGACTAATGTCAGTATGATTTAAATCCCAAAAGCATTCATATTGGTAATAAATAAATCAATATTCAGCATATTATTAATTAAATAACTTAATACCTGTCAATTAAAAATCCACCAATAAAGCACATTACAACATTTGGCCAAGAATACCACGAATACAAATAAACAAATTGAGAAGTTGTTAAATTCATGTCTTGAATAAAATCATCTTGTAATGCTCCAGGATTATCAAAACAAAAATATGAACCTAAAAATCATAAATATTATTTTTCACATTTTTCATACTTTCTTTGAATACAACTAAAAAATATTTACCGAATCCAATTAAACACATCAAAAATAATGCTATAAGTCGTTGAAAAATATGACTTGGATGTGTCCATGTTATTTTGCAATCGTCTTCGTGGTTTTCAGTTATAGCAGATGACGATGTTGGATTATTTTCCTCCATTATTAAATTGTCAAAACCAAGTTACTGGAAATTTTAAAATAAATTTATAAATACACTGATAAGATAAACTGTATAAATTATGTACATGATATAAATTTAAGAATTAAAAAAACTTGCTTAGTTCTATTTCATATTATAGTCTCTGACATAATGTGTTGTCTTTTTCTTAAGAGGCCATACCCGAATGTGTTGTCTCTGTCTTACTAATATACATAATAGCAAATTTGTGTTCAGCAGAACACATTTTGTGATGTTAGCTTTAATATTAGATTAAATTTACCTATTATAAACTTTAAAGGTAAGAATATTGTCTAGAAAATTACATATGATAATATCAATAAAAGCATATGTAATTTTCTAGACAATATTCTTACCTTTAAAGTTTATAATAGGTAAATTTAATCTAATATTAAAGCTAACATCACAAAATGTGTTCTGCTGAACACAAATTTGCTATTATGTATGTTAGTAAGGCAGAGACAACATAGCAAGTATGCTTTTAGTAAAATACGTCTTGTATTATTAGTTTTAATAATACAACTAATTAACAAAATATCTAATTTAAAGGTAATAATGAATTCTTTTTTTTTTTATTTTTATTTTAAAGTGAATTATGAGCACTTTTAAGTTTTTACAAACTTAAAACTTGCTTTAAAGTTAAAATGTTAACAAAAAAACCAGACAATGAAACACAAATCATATTCTCACATTTAAATTTGATTATCGATCAATTTACTGTAATATTAAATCTAACAACACAAAATGTATTCTGGTAACATAAATATGTTATGAGTAAATATTTAAGGTGTAAGCAACATATCAAAGCATCACATCCTCTTGGTAGTGGGCACTGGGATACACAAGAGGGGGGGGCTAATGGACTGAAGCCCTCCCCATTTCTTGTATTATTATTTTAATTTTAAATCTATCCATGGGGTTTAATATAGTATCTCAAAGCATGTATTTACTCATAATATATATGTCTGTGATTACAATCATAGTCCATAGAAAGGCATCTAATATCTATAATCTATGATTACAACTGAACTGATATTATCAACAATCCAAACATTGTTAAGCTATCCAACATTCTAATAGTTTTATATTTAGCCTTATACAAATATATTTTTTATATATTTATTTGTTTATTTTATGATTAATTTAAGTAAGAAATAAAAAAGCAACTATTTTATTTTTCAAGCCAATAAGTCTGTGACAACCACAGACATATATATATATATATGTCTGTGGTGACAACTGAGTAATTATTTATTTTCAAGTCCCCTCCCCATTATAAAATCCTGCGTACACCACCGTCTCTTATGATAGTTCAATAAAACTCAGTGGCGTAAATATTAGTTGAGTAAGGTATACAAACACTATAGGTCCACAACCGGTGAGACTCTATTCCAACTAACAATACCCTATATTTTATATTAAATTACAAATTTCACAATAAAATAAAAATATGAAAATAATAGTATAAAAATACATTATTAATATAGTATAAGATGTATACAACTTTTTTAGTGTATGTACATTAAGATGGGCTTTACTAGCTTTAGGGAAAAGTTGGATAAAAAGTTGGATAAAAATAAAAAAATAGAACACTAAAGTGAGTCTGTCAAACATGATAGGAGGCATGCCATGACTATATTTGTACTATAAAAATAGTGTAATGATGTAATTAAAGCACTTACTCAAATTCAACTTAAATCTCATAAATCTGATAAAAAAAATATAAAGTGTGCCATAAAAAAGAAGTTTGTATCAGCTGAATTTATATTAATTATAAGTTTTTGCAAAAAAAATAATACTAGTATAGTATCAAAAACTCTCCAGTCAATGAATTTAAACATAGAATATGCTGTTGTTCAACTTAAAGATATCATTAATTTAACTAATTTACAAGCTAATTATAATAATATAGTAGAAGATACTATGAAACTTTGTATTAACTAGAAAGTACCTTTCAAATTCAACTGTAAACATGAAAGATTTACAGTTAGGTACCACAAAGGAGTTGATAGTGACTGACAACTTCCGATAACTGATAACATTGGAAACTGCATTGTTTCATCTTAAATATAGATTTAAAGTTGTTAAAACAGTAAGTTATGAATTTTATTTTTTAAAACCAATTTATTTTTTATAATAGATTAACAAATTATAATTATAGTGTCTTACAATTTACATATAAAAATATATTAATGAGTTAAACTCAGATATTACAAATCAGCTTTTGTGTTTTAGAAATTATCCTCATATTAACATCACACCTGTGTTATATAATATTAAAGACCTAACGGTTTATTTAATGGATCTTGATATCATATTTTCATGATGTTTTTACATTGTGCTTAATTTTTTTTTTACTATTCCAGTAATAGTTTCTTCTGCCGGACATTTTTTTTCTAAGCTTAAGCTCGTCAATTTATCTTAGAAACTCAATTTCACAAGAAAGATTCACAAATATTGCAATTCTGAATATTGAAAGAGAAATTAAAATTGACGGTTATAAATGACTGCACATTAAAATTTCTCAAATAGTTTAACGCATTTATTTATGTATTTTATATTTTCTGAATAATTATACAAAAGAAAAAAATGATGTTATGTATATAATTTATTAATAAATGTATGTATATTATTATTTATCAAGTAAATTATTTAAGTATTTTTAATATTATAAATGTTATATGATTGTATTTTAGATGATAATTACAACGTAAGTTTAATATATTTTGTTTTGTTTTATTAGATGTTCTATAAATTTCCCAAACCTTTCAAACTTATAAAATGTACCTACCTAATACAATTTACAAGATGTAATTTTTTTATATTTAATTTCACTTGTTTATTCACATATTAATGTACCTAAGTAACTAATTTTTAAACAATAAATCTAACTTAACCATTTACTAAAACTTTTTTATTGAAGTAAATTCCATGTAGTAATAATAATAAAGAACCATGTTTATTAAATAAAATATGTACCTAAACAATTTGTTGAGATTATAGTTCATATTTATCTTACAACTTTAGATACAATTCAATTTTGTCACTGCGTATTTACTTTTTTCTGAGGACCCATATGAGTCATTACTAGAGTCCGGATTTTTATGCAAAAACATATTTTTAAGAAGCGTAAGCTGTTTGATGGAAGTAAGAAATGTTTGCATTTCATAACCTGTAGAATCTGTCGAAAAAAGTTTTTTTTGCATAATAGTGCATATTTTGACTTCAGAGAATATTTCAGAATATTTTAGTTTATGGTACATATTATAGAATATTTTAGCATATTTCCGTATTGGATTATATTAAAGGATATTTAGCATAATATATAAGACAATAATCACGGACCGCCATACTAACTTTACTCTGAAAAATATATTATTGCACATTCCTTTAAAAACATTGTATAATATATTTTTTTTTTTTTTGATGTTAATGTATTGCATAATGTAACATTAGACATAATTATATAAATAATGATAAATTATAAATTCATAATCATAATCAATAATCATATTTGTATTTTTTTTTTTTTCACTTATTAGTTAGTATTATCAATATTTTTCAGAATGTTTTGAGAATATTAGGAATATTTTGAGAATATTAAGAATATTTTTGGGAATATTTCATCAATTTTAGCTGCATATAAACATCATATTTTAAACATTTTAACAGAATATAAATCCGGACTCAAGTCATTACACATGGGCGATGGGCCTCTATATACCAACTTACGTCACTCATAAAACTTCTAATAATATGATCAGTTCTTTTACAAATAAAATGCTCATTTTATTTTGAAAAATTATCATTTAACAATAAATTATTAGTTTCAATATTATTAGGTTGACAATATTTCAATATCTCTAACGAAATGTCATAGAACCTATTTAAGAGGTGGTAAAATATTGAATTATTAATCAATAATTTGATAAAATTAATTAATATTTAACATATAATTACTTTCTTAAACACCGAATTCCTACAGATATGCTTTTTAAATCTATAACTCTGCCCAGCTAGAGAACACATCGTGACCTAACAAAAATTGGTTCTTCTACGCATCCATACGCTATATTCTACCATAGTGAAATCGGTCACAATAGCAGAGTGCTGAGTGGAAATGCAAAGAATCAGTTCTTTTATCACTAAAAAGAGTATAGATAGGTATCTAACTATTAAATGGTAACTTCGGAAATATAAAAGATCGTTGAACAATGCTAATGTGACTACAATTTTGCAATTCGGAACAGAAAATTTATACAACGAGGTATACAAGATAACACCCAAATAATAAACACTTTTTTTCATAAAAGGTAAAACTTACTTATTCATAACTTACCTTTTTTTAACTCACATAAAACCACCATAAGTTATAACAATAACAAAGAGTAAAACATATACATAGGTGTATCGTTCAATTTGTTTTCAACCGACATATTTTTTTTTTTTCTACAAACTGTTGGCAATAATTATACCGTTTAAATAGGCATGATAAACATTTAATAATCTACTAATAATTAAGTTAATTAACACTCGATTATAAGCTAGAATTTCAACGACAATATTATTATGTCAGTTGCATTGTAAAAGAGCGACCTCGCATGCTGTTGAGTGTTGACGGACATAAGCAATAACATTCAACACAACGTAAATCGACTAACCTTTTTTTCGTTGCAATTCGTACTCTAGACAGTCCAACCGACCATACTACAACGTATTGATTAAAACAACGTCAAAGATGATCTCTCGGCCGTTTGCTGTGCGCACGGAACGATCACAAATTGTGTTATATCGCGCGGGGGTGATGTACAGCACTCGGCAGTGAATAATGTAATAATGGACGTCCGAAAATAATAATAATAATAATAATAATAATAATAGTAATGTACGTGCAACGTAACGCGACAACGGGGGAGTTATAAACTAATAAATAAAAGGCCTTTGTTGTACCATACTCTATCAGTGTGAATGTTTAGAACACCATAGGGGACAATAAGAAAACACGGACACGACACGACCGTATGTATAATAATATTATTATTATTTACTATGCTCGTGCACATTTCGTATCACAAAAGGCATTATCAGTTGTGAAGGTCTTCTCACTTGATAGCGTACGGCTGGCGTACCTATGGCGGGCGGGTGGGCGGGCTGTGGCACGCCGTGAGTGTGTGAGACGCCGAGACCAGTAGACTGTCACCACCACCACCACCACCACCAACACTCGCGAGAATATTATTATCATCTACTCTACGGGCTACGCTAACAGGTTGTGCTGCAGCTGCCCTGTTTGGCTGTTTGCTCCGTCGAGGAAGTCCAAATCGTTATGGTCTTGACAATGTCGTGTGATTACTGTGATATTTTTTATTTCATCGTTCATCGTACGATTCGAATGTCAAACGCGTGTCTCATGTGTGACATAAATTTTGTCACTGTGAATAACAATATAAGACAGCATATATATAGACATTCTATATTGTATTGAATAAACGAATCACTAGGAATTTCACTACCTAACTCTAACGATATTCAATATCGTTAAAATCACAAACATTTGCAATGATCTCAAAATTATATTATAGTTGAAAATTCATACCTACTTAAAGTTTGAAAATTAGTAGCAAGGTACTTCACAAGTTTATTTTATCGGAATACAAAAAAAAAATCAACATAAGGCTATGTATATTTTCATGAATAATTGAATTTTGAAATGTTCCGATATTTGATATTTTAAGGTAAAATAACAATTTTTGATAATATGTTGTTGTAATTCAAAAAAAATTAATTGTATAAATATTACTCAAATTATTATCATTTGCCAGAATAATAGTTTCAAAATCTCAAGCTATTTTATAAGAATTTGAAGTGTAGACATTTTTTGGGTTTCTTTTTTAGAAAATATTAATTAAGATATTAGAATTGAGTGGATCGACTGAAAAGTTTGATTATTCAATACAAGATCCCCGACATATAACACTTTAAATTATAAAAAATAAATGAGAACATTTTTTTTTTTTAATTGTTTGAAATTCAAATTTTGTACAGAGTAGTAACACTATCATACTTTATTATATATTATGTATTTCTATTACAGAGAAATCTACTTGAAGATGGAATAACCACAATAAAAACGTTCTACTTAAACAAGTGATACATAATGTGCTCTAGATAATAATTTATTTAATTATGTGTTTGTATTATTGTTATAGACGTGTGCATTATTTTGTGTCTGGTGCAATACACATTTTTAATTGGCCCACAGAAGAATAAACAGCCCTCATTTCCCACTTAATTATTTTATTATGGTATAGAAAAAATGAGGGTAAAAATTATGTACTTGTATCACTTGATTATATTATAGAATATGGGCATCTATTTTAATACTCTGTGCCCTGATTAAACAGTGATTTCCATAAATGGAATAATGTACACTGCTGTGT